>NW_027529624.1:6182195-6195713 GCF_008692635.1 Crocuta crocuta
ATGTCCGGACGGGGTCACCTCCGGGTCCTCCATAAAGGGTCTCTGGAGAGGGAAATAGCTTTTCTCTTCCAGATTCAAATAGGCAGTAGGTGGCCTCAGAACCCTGACTCCTTGTCCCCGGAGCTGTGGACCTGGCAGAGTTTTCTGGAAGCTTGTGNTGAGCAAGCGTTCAGCACAGAGCCTGCTGTGGGGCTCAAACCCACGAACTGTGAGATTGTGACCTCAGCCAAAGTCGGACGCTTAACCTACTGAGCCACCCGGCTGCCCCTAGATTCTATGTTTTAACAAAAGCATGTCCCAGCAGTCATGTGCACGTGGAAGTTTGAGAGGCACTCTTGTCAAGGTTAAGTTGGACACTGGCTGTCCTGTTTCTACCCTAGAAAGTGTACAACAAAAGGTACAATTTTTATTATTTCTATTGTCCTGCCCCCTTCATCCAGACACTACTTCCCCATGAATTGTCTTGATTTCCACTGAAGCTGGTGTGGTTTTAGTGCTAAAATCTATCACGAGGATCAGAAAGTATCTGGTTTATTCAATGAGCAAACGTGTATCGATCTCCTACGAGTAAGCATGTGGAAGTACGCTGTACTTACCAACAGTTTTGCAGCCCTTCCTGTGTGCCAGGTCCCATCCTAAGTGCCTTATATGGATAAACCCACTTAAACCTTATACCAGCCCCATGAAGCCATGGCCTTGGCATCAAGGAGATCACAAATACCTAAAGCAGGTATATTTACTGTAAAGGGACAGGTAGTAAATATAATATTTCTGCCTTTGCTGGCCATATGTTCTCTGTTGCAACTACCCAGTTTAGCTGTGGTAGCATCAAAACAGCCTTGGGCACTACGTAAACAGATGAGTGAGGTTCTATTACAATAATACTTTATTTACAAAAACAGTCAGAGGGCCAGATCTGGCCGACGAGCTGCAGTTTGGCCATTCCTGGCTGGGAGCATACTACGCTGCACTGGGGAAGGGCCACATGGTCCCAGAGCGGAGAAGATGCTTCACTTTTAACTAGCTGTGGGTCCAGTGAATAAATACAGACTGAGTGCCGGCCCCCGTACCAGCTTCCAGACTGGGCATGGGAGACATAGGAGCTTAAAAACAGGCCTGGGCCATGTCTTCATGGGGCTTACATCCTCATGAGGTATACGTCATCAGGTCATAACACAGATAAATATGTAATTATCAACCAGGATAAAGTGCTATGAGAGAAAGGTACCCATATGACACCATGAAGGTGTGTGACAGGCTAATGTCACATGCAGATGGCTAGTGTTCATTGAATGGTCAGTGTACCCCAGGGCTGTTCTAAGCACTGTGCATCTATTAACTCGTTAGTTCTCATTACAACTCTGTGACATAAGTACTTTTGGTTATGCAGCCAAAACTTGTGGCACAGAGAGGCTAAGCCATTTGTCTGAGTCCACCCAGTGAGGAAGTGGAGAAACTGGGTTGTGAACCCAGGCGGTCAGCTTCGAGGGTCTGTGTGTCTGACCACTGCCCTCCCCTGCCTTCAGGCGTGCACTTCTTGCCACTCAGAGCGTCCTCTGAGCTCACGTGGGCATCAAGGAGGGCTTCCCCGAGGGAGCGATGCTGGGGCTGGCGTCTGACAGATAAGGAGACGCTAACAGGACAGAAGAGAGGTGGGGTGTGAAGCATTCCAGGGAGAGGAAGCAGCGTGTGGTTTCCAGGGCTGAAGGAAGCATCCTTGCTCGGGGAATTGGAAGATTCTGGATCACACAGAGCCAGGGAGAGCCTGGGGAGCCCTGAAGGAAATGAGGCAGGCCAGGGTGGGGGGCTCATGAGGTACAGGCTTGGGGCACAGAGCTGCGGTGTGGGCTGAAGCCGTAATGGGGAGGTGTAGACACGGAGGGGAGCACAGAAGCACCTGTCTGTGGAAGAGTGGAGGGCTTCACGTTGAGGCTCGGGCGCCCCAGTGTGTAGTGGTGACTCCGGAGGGGGCTTCTGGGGTCCTGTGGTGTGCCTGGCTTCCACTTCCTTGTCTGCATTAGGTGATGTCTAGGGTCTTGGCTGTCTCTGTGTCCCCCAGATCTCCCCACAGGGTCCACTCAGCCAGCCAGGCCACGGTCTCTCCTGTCCCCTGTGGCAGTCATGGCCTTGGATTAAAATGGCTGTCTTCCCAGGTATATGGAGGGCAGGCTCCCTATTTTCTGGGCGCAGTGCTCCACTCTTTGTGTCTGTTCCCACCCCCCACCCCCCCGGGGTTTGGTCCATTCCAACAAGACAGGATCTGCGAGGAGCTGGCTCAGGAGAGGTTTCTGGGTTCTTGGGCCTCTGTTCCTCGCTCCCCTCCACGCTGTGATAGTTAGGGTGGCCAGGACACAAGCGTATGGGTGTGTGAGTGTGAGAGAGGTGGGGAAGGGGAGAAAGGAGAGGAAGGACAGAGAGAGGGAGAAGGTGTTCCTGGAGGAAGGAGGAAGGGGATGATGATGGATGAGGGGAGAGAGAGGAGCTGAGAGCGGTGGCTTGGGAGCCTGGGCTCCACATGGGGCCTCCTTGGAGCCCCATCCCAGCCTTCCCATAGGCAGTGTGGCCTCCGTGCCTCTACTTGCTCGTCTGTGTAATGGGGACACCAACAGCACCTACCTCCCAGGGTGTTGTGAAGGAGAACGCAGGTAAGGTATAAAGTAGTCAAGTGTGTTCTATCTAATGACATAAGGAAAAGAGTTCCGGAAGCCCCGGGGCTTCCTTGGTGGGTGCCATCCCCATCCGCGCAGGCACCAGATGCTGTCCCGTTCCCGGTTGTCTCCAGGGCTGGTGATCAGCAGCACCAACACAGGAGGGAGGTAGCCTGCGTGCCTCCGCTGGCTCTGCTGCCTGCCCTCAGGAGCCTCAGTCGTCCCCCCTGCGACAGGGAGGTCACGAGCACACCGAGCTCATAGCCTGCGATGAGGAGAATAGCGTCTGGTATGTGCCAAGCTCCAGGAGACGTTAGTTCTCATCGTGGCAGGAGGACCGTTGCTGCTTCTTGTGGGGCCCGGATTGGTGTTGAATACAGTGCAGGTTGCAAGTCAGGACTGGGGTGGGGAGTGGGGAGGGGGGGCAGTCAGCGTGCTGGTTGCCACCAGCACATAGAGAAACAACCGTGACAGAATTGAAAGCGTCGGCATGCGTGGAGTGCTCGAGGTCAGAGAAACATGTGCTCTGGTTGCGTAGAGGTGAGTGAGTAGGGGTAATGGCTTAGGATGTGCCCAAATCGCAGTGTGACCAATGGGAAATACAGCTCCCATCTCCTGGACATAACATACAACACACACAGACACAGACACAGACACACACACACACACTCTCACACTCTCATGCACACAGCCTGCAGGGACTTGCAGACACACATTCAGACAGACACTCAGATGCATGGACACACAGGCACCGAAGGGCACGGAACGCAGCACAGACTCCCACCCTTGTGCACAAAGAACGACGCACAGATGCACACCGACAATCACAGGAAGTCACATCTGGGTCACCGCTGCCTCTGTTTGTCACCCGCTTTCAAGCTTTGGGTAAGGAAGGATAGGATGGGTGGGGGGCACCGTGGCAGACACATTGATGGCCCCCCAGAGCTGGCTGGGAAAACCAGGTCTGGTCATCATTTGTTCCTGGGTAAGCTAGTGACAGACGGGTGAGCTAGGGACACACTAGCCACCCCTTTGTGGGGCCCAGATGTCAGGAGGCCCAGGGTGGTGACGAGGGCCTGTCACTAGAAAGTCCCTGGACCCTCTGTTCAGGAGAAGCTTTGGAACTCCTTAAATATCCATGGAGCTTGGGGGGAAAGGCATACATTCATTCACTCATTTACTTGTCCCATCAGATACTGATGGGGTGCCTTCCTTCTGTCGGGCTCCCCAGGAGGCCTGAAGCTTGGCCTGATGGCTTGAGACAAGTGAGCCCCACTTTCTGGCCACCCCAGGAGATGGGCTCTGCATTCCTGTCCACGCCTTCTGCCATGCTCTCTTCTCCTCCTCTTCCTCTGCTCTAGATCCTCTGTCCAGCTGGTGGAGCAAGGATGGTAGGCGTGACCCGGGCCACCTACTTGCCACCCTCCTCAGCCCCCTTCCCTGGGGCCTTCTCATCTTCCTGGCCTCTAAATCTTTTTTTTTTTTTTTTAAATAGTTTATTGTCAAATTAGTTTCCACATAACACTCAGTGCTCATCCCCACAAGTGTCCTCCTCCATGCCCATCCCCCCCTCCCCCCACATCCATCAGTCCTCAGTTTTTGTCAGCATTCAAGAGTCTCTCATGGTTTGCTTCTCTCCCTTTCCCCCACCATTTCCGCCCTTCTTCTCCCCCTTGTTCCTCCGTCAAGTTCCTCCTAATCCTCCTATACGTGCAAACATATGATATTTGTCCTTCTCTGCCTGACTTATTTCGCTCAGCATAACACCCTCAAGGTCCATCCATGTTGCTACACATGGCCAGATTTCATTGTTTCTCATTGCCATGTAGTATTCCATGGTATAGATAAACCACATCTTCTTGATCCATTCATCTGTTGATGGACACTTAGGCTCTTTCCATGTTTTAGCTATTGTGGAGAGTGCTGCTATGAACATTGGGGTACATGTGCTCCTATGCATCAGCATTTCTGTATCCCTTGGGTAAATTCCTAGCAGTGCTATTGCTGGGTCCTAGGGGAGTTCTATTGTTAGTTTCCTGAGGAACCTCCACACTGTTTTCCAGAGGGGCTGTACCAGTTTACATTCCCACCAACAGTGTAGGAGGGTGCCCGTTTCTCCACATCCTCGCCAGCATCTAGAGTTCTCTGATTTGCTCATTTTAGCCACTCTGACTGGCGTGAGGTGGTATCTCAGTGTGGTTTTGATTTGTATTTCCCTGATGAGGAGGGATGCTGAACATCGTTTCATGTGTCTGTTGTCCTGGCCTCTAAATCTTGGTCCTGGGACTCAGACTCTGCACCTCCTCTCTGCACCACTGCCCTGGGCCATTCATCAAGTCTTGTGGCTGTAAATATCATCCACCTGCCAACAACTTGGCAAACTCCTGTCTGGGCCAGGACCTGTCCCATGGGTCCCAGACTCCAAGGCATCTCCCCAAGGAGTCCCTCTGGGGACTCTGACTTAATGTGGCTGACACGGAGTTTCTAATTCTTCCCAATCCCAGCCTTGGACTCAAACCTTGACGCCTTCCTTTCCTGTGAAATCCACAGGCAGCCTTTCAGGAAATCCTATATGTAATCCCTTGGGAATATTTTCAGGCTCTGGCCCCTTCCCACCTCCTTCACTGCTACTACCTTGGTTCAGAACACTGTTTCTTGTCTAGATTTATTACATTAGGTTCCACCCGCCCCCCTCCCCTCCGCCCCCCCAGCCAGAATTGACCTTCCAAATCAGTGTCACCTGCTCACGGTTCCCATCCACCCTTAGAATGAGATCCGATTTCTTCCCAACATGATTGGGCTCCTCATTACCTCTCAGATCTCATGCTGTGGGATGCCCTCCATTCCTGCACTATGCTTGGCCAGTCAGGCCTCCACTCTGGCCCCCAAACACCCTGCCCCCACCCTGCCTTAATAAGGCCTGTGCTCTCACTGGTCCCCCTCAGGCACGAGCTTCCCCCAAATCTTCTTACCTCCTTTCTCTTCTTCATTTAGAGAAGCTATCCTGACTACCTCTTCTAAGTAACACCCCCCACCTGCCCTCTGCCCACGCCCTCACGCCCCCTCCCCCCTCCATCCTCTCACAGCAAGCTCTGGAACTCTCTTAGGGGATTATGTGTGGTCCTGCTCATTGCATGTTTCCTCTGTGAGACATGTCCCCTTCACAGAGGCACCAGTTTTGTTCACCCTTGGGTCCCCTGTACTGACAACGGGGCCCTGCACGGAGTGAGTGCTTAGTGAAGGTCTCAGGAGTAAATGAGTGAATGCTTCTAGAGGCCTATTCTCAGCTTTGGTGCCACTTTCTCGAGGGGACCCTTCTGGAATGATCTCCGGTTTTGGGGTTAGGGGCCAAGCTCCCTCAGCACCACACACTCCGTTCTATCCCTGCCTGCATCATGGCATACATGCTACCTTCATCGGCCTGTTTCTAGACACCGAGCCCTCAGGGACAGGGCTGCGTCAGCCCCCCCCCCCGTGGCCTCCCACGTTGCAGGTGCGCTAGGAGAATGGGTGTAACCGACCGAAATTGGAAGCTGGCTCAAGCACCGCCCATCGGGCTGAAGCCCCGCCCACCTCCAGACACAGCCCCACCCACCTCCCCTGGGCCCCGGCTCCGCCCACTTCAGTGGGGCTGGAGATCCAAAAGGAAGAAGGATCCCTGTCTCCTAGCTTCTCTAGCCAATCAGGTAAGAGCTTGTAAAGAATGAGACCATCTAGTTAGAATCTGTTAGGATTTAGAATCTGTTAGAGAATGATAGGAACTCACATCTGCCGGCTTTCAAAAATTACTTTTGTTGCCTAGCCCAAGATTAGCATATTCTAGATCAGGGATCAGCAAACTGTGCCAAATGCAGCCTGCTGCCTGTTTTCATAAATAAAGTTAAGTTTGCTGGGAGCACAGCCACACTCACTGGCTTCCATTATGTCTGTTGTCCGTGGGCAGCAGTGAGTAGTGGGAACAGAGGCTGTATGGTCCAGAAAGCCTAATATATTTACTGTCTGACCCTTTATAGAAAACGTTTGCCGATTCTTGTTACAATACTCAAAAAATACCATTGGGTTAAGCTTAAATGAGACCCTTAGAATCCTGCCCTGTTAACAGCAGTTAACCAGTCCAAGGCTTCTGTCCGGGGACACCCGAATGAAGCAAACACCCTAAGTAATTCTCTCTTATAAACAATGAGGATATGGAGGTATGGAGTAGGTAGAAACAGCCACCGAAGTCTCCTATATCTGTCCTTTAGATAACAGACAACATGAATGGAGTGTCTATTCCAGAATCTGTTCTAGGCACAGCAAAGAAGGAAACAAAGTTCCTACTTTGAGCCCTTGGTGTCTCGCTGATTATTACATCCTTACTATTCTCAACCAGTGTGGCTCCTGGCACCAGGCTCAGGCTGTGGTTCCCTCCCCCCCCCTCCCCCTCCCCCANTCTGAGGGTCCTCCCCGCCAGGCTGGGCTCTGCCTGGGGCCACGCGCTGCATCCACTCTTTCGCTGTGATCTCCCCAGTGCGGAGCGCAAGCTCCAGCACACGGTGTCAGCCTACCTTTGTGACATTGCTCTGCTCCCGCAAGAGCCCCGGCCGTGGTAACGGGGAACAAGAACCCAACCCGTCTTTCAGGAATTCCATTTAAGAGCAGTGTCTCTCGGGAATTCGTAAACGGAAATGATGAGCACTGTAAGATATTTTTCTCCCTTTAAAAAGAAATCTATAAATGACATCGTGTTCCCTTCCTTTCTCCTCCTCGCCACCGGGGCTGACTTCGTGTTCCCTGGGCTTTTCAATGAAACCAGGTTGTTTTCAGGCTGACCCGAGAGGTGGCTTTGATGTGAAGAGTAGTGATGGAAGGAGACAGGGTGATCCATGTAATGAAATGCCTCCTACCTTTTCCATAAAAGTGATCAGAGAGTGACACTAGCCATTCTGCTGTGGGGGATGGGAGGCAGGCTTTAGGGGCCTCGGAGCAGCTGGAAAGGTCACCCGGGACAGAAGGTGGGGACGCTCCTGCTGGAGCGCAAACCTCTTCTGGAAGAGCCTCTTAAGAGCCTGGAGCACAGCTCTCACCCACTTCTGTTTGGGTGGCTTTGCTGTCCCAGGTGTTAAGGACTCTCAGTCCCTCTCCTGGAAATCTCTTTCTCAGGGAGCATTTCACCTTGTTAGTTTTTGATGACTCTTGAGAAATTTTCTTTGGAACTCAAAATGCGTTCTCTTGATACTATGCCTCAGGTGGATTTAAGGTTGCAGCTGTTACCTCAGGATTTAACTTTGACTTGATTGTGGGGGGGCGGGGGAGGAAAAAGCTCTAATGTATTGTTCTCTGTCGAGATTCCAATCTGACACTGCCTGACGAGTCTCTTCATTGAGTTAGTCAAGAAATATTTACTAAGCGCTTATTAAGTGCAGGGCCCTGGGCTGGGAATAGGAACATGTGAATGAGATAGGGTGGGTCCCTGGCCTAACTGAGTTGGTGGGACTGCCAAGGAGATGTTTACTCAGACAAGGACCACACAGCACGATAAGGGGCATGGAGGACTTCCTGGAGGAGGTGATGTTTCAGGCTGGGACCTGGAGTTTATCAGACAAAGGGGAGGGAAGAGTGTGACAGGCAGAGGGAACAGCATGCATCAAGGTCTGGTCTCTGGATAGGAGGAAAGGAGGGAGGCTCAGCTTTTTCCTGCCCTCTGCTGATACAGGGATCTTTGGATCCTAGCCTTTGGTGCTCTGCAGGTTACAAGGACTGCCCACCCCCCCCCACCAGGAGGGAGAAAAAATTGCATGCACTCACGGAGGAAATATTCTGCTGTGTCAGCTTCGTAATCTGCATCCTCTGGGAAGTGATCGATTTGCTTGCAGAGACCTTTGAAGTTCCCTGGAAAACAAGAGGAGAAAGGACATGTGAAACATCAGAGTCTCCAGGGGCTCAGCACCCATCGGCCTCTTGCTGACTTCTTGCTCTTCTGAAGCTGGCTCAGCCCTCTCCCCGGCCCCGAAGGAAGCTATCACTTTGTCTGTTTGGACATCTGCCTGGTGAATCAAAACACATGCACCCGCGGTGCAGCGGAGAGGATCTAAGGCCTAAGACTTCAAAACCCAGTCTTCCGTCCCTGCATCGAGGCTTCTGAGGATTAGCTGGAGCTTGGCGGCTGGCAGAGGTTTGGCCCGGGGCTGGGGTCTGTGCCGAGGAGGCTGATGAGCCTGTCAGTACACTGGCCTCTGTGCCCCAGCTCGGCTGGGGGTCACCTCGCATTTTGCATGCCAGAGATCAGATTGCTTTGCAAAGAAGACAGACCCCACACTGATGCCGACAGACGTTCCCAGGGTCCTAAATGAGCTTGCAAAGCGCCTTCCCATCTGCAGTGCCTGGAATTCACGGTGCCCAGCCCCCAGCTGCTCTGAAATGGTCTGGAGGGCAGGGGAGGGGGGAGGATGATGGGGGGGGGAAGATGGGGAGGTTCAAGCCCCCAATGGGGGCTGAGCACCTCTGCCAGGCTCCTGAACTACAACTCATTTGGGCTCTACCGCAGGCCTGTGAGAGGCATATTATCTCTTCCATTGTACAGATGAAACTGAGGCTCACGGAGGCTAAATGATCCGAGTAAGTACTCTTGGCCAGGAAACGATGGATCCAGGGCTCAAACGAAGGCCTTTTGATTCTCAGTCTTTCCTGGCTGATGGCTGAGAAGGTGAACACAGGCTCAGGTGAAAGCCCAAGGCCCCAGCCGGCTCCTGCCAACGGCCACGAAGTGAGTGCGGTCTTCGTGAAGGACCGATGCGTGGGCTAGAGCTTGCAAACAGGTCTGCTCCGCCACAGCCGAAACCTCAGTCAGTTTCACACCCGGCCGTACCCCCCGCACCAGCACAGCTACAGCCAGTGTCGGCGGGGCTTTCTCCGAATGAATAAATAGGCAGACCCGTGCTGGCAGCTCCCGTGGCCCGGGTCCAGCTCGGCATCGCTGAGATGCCCGTCTCCTCACCTGAAAGGTGGAGATCAGAGGAGTCCTTCCTTCGCGGATCATCGTGGGATTAAACGAGCTGACACAGATAAAGTGCTCGCAGCGAGTGCCTGGCACGTCGGTGGAAAGTGCTTGGGGGCCTCGCTGTGAGGGAGAGTTGGAGGCTGACTATATTCAGCCACTGACATTTGGGATTTTTCTGTGACAGTAGCTAATATAACCTCATTAATACAATTCTCAGTACGTGTTAGCAATTTATTTTCCTTGGGGTGCTGAACCTTCATATCCCATAAAGTAGGTTTTATCATGTACTATGGATATTGTTTAGGAATTTTAGGGCATTCTTACATAGACCTGTATACATCATATACACCTGCTTCTATACGATACAGGTGTACTTATGTAAAGGTAAGCGTTTCAGGCATTTCCAAGACTATTAGTTTATGTGACATATTGCAGAGAAGATGGTTGGTCCCCTCATTCACTGTCTCTGTACCGTATTCACCCTCTTTCCTGACTTCTGCAAGAAAAACGATTCCCCAGAGCATATGGGGACTTCCCGTAACTGCACTGAAGCTCTGGGGGAACTCAGGCGCCCAGCGTTTCATTTGAAATGCTCCTCTGGAGCAGGCCCCTTCTTGCTCACCTCCCCACCCCGCCCTCAGGCATCCACAGGAGGCTTCAACTCCCCCTAGGACCCAGGACTCTTCCCAGCTGCTAAGGGGATAGGATATCCTCCCTATTGTTAAAATTACAAATCAGTATATTTGCAAAGTGCTTTGCAGAGTGCTTTCATTTCCTCTCAATTCAATCTGACAAATATTTCATCAGTGCCAGTCTGGGGCTGGGCATCTTTTTAAGGAATCCATGCAGGAGGTGAGGTGCAGAGCGCAGCACTGGTGGGCCCTGAGGCCCCTGACAAATTGGGGACATGGGGCGCCTGAGTGGCTCAGTGGGTTAAGCGTCCGACTTTGGCTCAGGTCATGATCTTGCAGTTCATGAGTTCAAGCCCTGTGTCAGTCTCTGTCCTGACAGCTCAGAGCCTGGATCCTGCTTCGGATTCTTTGTCTCCCTCTCTCTCTGCCCCTCTTCTCTCTCTCTCTCTCCCTCTCTTTCACACACACACACACACGCATACGCGCACATGCGCGCACATACACACACACACACACATTCTCTCTCTCAAGACTAAATAGACATTAAAAAAAACCAAAGTGGGGACAGCGCTCAACCCCAGACTAGGGCTTGTGGGTGGTGCCTCCACGCCTCTCTTCTAAGGGCCCCACGCTTCCTGCAGGCGGCCCGCACCCATACCTCCTCCCCTTGCAGCCTGGCTGTTTCTCTGCACGAGCTGAGCCCCAGTCATCTTTAGACCGTGGGCTCCTAGCACGCAGGAATGGCTCAAGAGATGCTGTCTAGGGACCGTGTGAAGTCACCAGCAGCCCGGATTCTCCTGTGATGGCCAGACTTGGTAACCACCTGCCGGTCTGATGCCTCCTGGCGGATGTTTTAAATATTTTTATTTATTTCTTTTTTTTAATTTTTATTTCTAGGAGAGAGAGAGACAGTGTGAGCAGGGGAGGGTCAGAGAGAAAGGGAGATACAGACTCTGAAATAGGCTCCAGGCTCTGAGCTGGCAGTCAGCACAGAGCCCGATGCGGGGCTCGAACCCATGAACCGCGAGATCATGACCCAAGCGAAAGTCGGACGCTTAACCGACTAAGCCACCCAGGCGCCCCTCCTGGCGGATGTTTTAAAGGCACCGTGTATTCAGAAGGTCCAGACCTGAACTCATGATCATTTCCCCTCAAGTCTGGTCCTCTGCAGGCGTCAACCTGCTCAGTGAATGCCTCTCCATCGCTGCCTGCACAAGCCTGAGCCCGATTGTCACTGCCTACCACTTTCTTTTTCCTGCCTGCAGGTCTCATCCCTCAGGACGTCCTGTCTGCCACCGCCCTCAGAACCTCTCAAAACGGTCAAGTTCTCTCCGTTGGCCACAACACCCACCACCAGGCTCCTCCGCGTGACCGCCTCCCCACTGCTCATTTTGCACACACTCTTATCCTTGTCTACAGAGTAATCATAGTGACCCTTTGAAAATGCAGATCTGGGGCGCCTGGGTGGCTTAGTCGGTTAAGCGTCCGACTTTCGCTTAGGTCATGATCTCGCGGTTCGTGGGTTCGAGCCCCGCGTTGGGCTCTGTGCTGACTGCCAGCTCAGAGCCTGGAGCCTGTTTCAGTCTGTGACTCCCTCTCTCTCTGACCCTCCCCTGCTCATGCTGTCTCTCTCTCTCTCTCCTAGAAATAAATAAAAAAACATTAAAAAAAAAGAAAATGCAAATCTGATCAAGCCCCTTTTAGCTTGAAATGCTCAGTCGCTTCCCAGTGCTGTAGGGAAAGCTGGGCATCTTAAAGAGGCTTGACCCTGACGTCTGTCTGGCCTTATTTCCCTCCCACTTCGCTCTCTGTGCACATGCCATCTCAGCCTTCTGTTACACATGCTCCCTCCTGCCACAGGACCTTTGCACATGCTGGTCTGGCTGCCTGAGCCTCCAACATACCGTTTCTTGTCTCCTTCCCTCAACCTCCCTCTGCCCCTCCCCCCTACTGTGCTGGTGGGGTATCTGCTGCTCTGATGTCCATTCTGTGTTGGGGGAGATGTTAAGGCATGAGTGATCCTGGTGGGAATGTTCCAGAAGAGAGGGAAGACATGATAGCCAGAGAGAGGAGGGAGCAATGCAGAGGGGATGCAGTCCAGGACACAAATGTAAGGGTGGATGGTGGGGTGTCTACAGCAGCAGGAGGGAAGGCACCCCTGTGGGTGCAAGTGCAGGGGATGAGTAGACACAGCGGGGGCTGTGAGGCTTCTCGTTTCCATTGTCTTGATGAAATGGGAAGCAGGATCATTATCTGAGCACGAGGAACGGGCGGCAGGGTTGGGGATTTGAGAACGGAACGGAGGAAAGGAGTGAGATTTTTCTCCATGAGAGTGGGAGAGAGAATGGACCATGCCGGAGACATGAAGCATGTGTCTGGGCCTCGAAGGTCCCTTTGAGATTCTGTGGTTTTCTCCCGCTACATTTAGGGTGTGGCTGAGTCTGGCTGGAGGGTTGCCTTTAACCAGGGCGGGGGTCTGTGAGATGAATACAAGAGCAGGGGTGGGGGAGGCAGTGATTATGAAGATGGGTCAGACTCTAAGCCGGCGAAGGAGGCAGTGAAGAGGTGATGGGGTCAATGCATTGGAAGCCTAGGGTGGGGGTGGGGTCAAAGAACTGTCCGAGCCAGGGGCTCCTGGGAGTGAGTTGGAAGCCTGGGGCATGGGAGTCGGAAAGTGGGTGCAAGGGACTGAGATCACTGAGGAGGCGAGGCTATTGGTCATGTTATGGTCAAGGATGAGACCATGAACTGGGTGGCTCAGGTCGGCTGGAGGTAGGGATGACAGTCAAAGTATCTAGCAATCAGAAAGGTCATACCAATACATATAGAAGACAAAACAAAACATTCACTTTTATTTTCTATATGTGGTCATGTATATTGGGAACCTGCCTACCAGGTTAAGGTTGATATGCAAAGGATTCATCACGTTATTCTGATAAACCCCAAATTATTGGTTGTTTTTAGAAACTATTGGTGTGAGGCTCTTTCAGGCTAAATGATGGTCTTGTCAGGACCATGATTTGATGCAGGGAACTCTACCACCTGCTCCCAACGCTTCTCTGTTAGAGTAAGTCTTCGTCTCAGTCAATACAGAATTTCCTCCTACCCTGTCCCATGCCATTGTGTTGGGCGACTTCTCCAAGAAGGTAGCCCTCCATCCTGGGCAACCCAGAAGGCCGGGAGGGATGGCCCTGTGGATGGTGGAGTGGGGAGGTGGGGAGGAGGTGATGGAGGGGGGTTGGGGAGGGGGTGATGGAGT
>NW_027529624.1:6196834-6197487 GCF_008692635.1 Crocuta crocuta
AGTTGGGGGGTGGGGAGGAGAAGAGCAGACACCTCGGAGGTAGTGCTCTCATGGGTGGTGGTGTGTGCCCAGCCTGGCCCAGCCACTCTGGCTGTAGGAAGGTTCTGTTCTTCCCGGGCCCTTGCCCACCCTCTCAGAGGCAGATGCGCCTGTGCTGGGCCCAGGGCTTGGAGAGCTGCCGGGCCCAGGGCACACAGCTCAACCCTTCACCAATTCTTGGCGAGTGGGGAGAGGAGACGGGGCCTCAGTCCCAGCTGCTCCCTGCTCTGTCTGTCACAGCCGGGAGCCACCCCTGTACAGCCCTCTTCCTGCACGCAGTAGGGCTGCTTGGTACACAGGGTTTCAGCAGTTAATAGCCAGCAAGCTGGGCCTGGGGTGTGCTGGCTGAGTAAGATGGTCAAGGCCAAGTACTGGGAAGGCTGTCTGCCTGCCTGTGAAATCCAAGATGGCTGCAGGGTGGCCTGGGAGAAGGAGTGGGCTGTGCTTACCTCCTCAAAGAGTNCGGGGAAGAAAAGCCTGGGTGAGTTTTAGAGAGGCAGGGCTTTAGGGAGGAGGCAATAAGACACCTCCTGTGAATTATCACCAGGGGGTGGTGTCCTCAAGGGACAGCCGGGTTTCTATCAGAGTGAGCACAACAGAGGTTAGGAATACAA
>NW_027529624.1:6197516-6199706 GCF_008692635.1 Crocuta crocuta
GGGGGGGGGGGGGGTTCTGACATCCAGACAAAATGCCGAGGAGGGGCCCTGGGCAGGGATTTGAAAGGCTGGGGCAGCTGGAGATTGGGTCAGATTAGGAGGCAAACAGAGTCCCGAGGGACAAATGATTGGAGGTGAGGACTAACGAGGGTAACCTGGGACCCGGGCCATGACGGGATCGGTCCCGACAGTCTGGAGGCTGATGGCAGCAGTGAGGCGGGGAGGGTGGGCTGGAGGCATAAGGGGTCTCCAGGAGCACCTGAAGCTCTGTGGCCATGGATTCAGTCCGAATAAAGTGGTGCTGAGGTTCATGAAGGGGAGGTGGTACCAGCAGCATTCAGTCACCTCTGTTTGGAGTTTAAATTCGGTAGAACATCTGTGAGACATCACAGCAGTCAGTGCAGAGTGGGGCAGTCTGGCTTTCCTGACGCCAGCCTAGACTCCTGCTGTATTTCTTTCAGGCTGGTGGTCATCAAGCCCAGGGGCTGATATGGCTTCAGGCATAGATGGATCCAGGTGCTCAAAGATCTGGTATCTCTCTCCATTTCTGGTTTTCCTCTCAGTTGGCTTCATCCTTAGGCAGTCTCTCTCCCCAAAATAGGGACTGAGGGCTGACCATGGGGCTGGCACTGGGGTGGTGGAGGGAAATCTAACCTGATTCCCTACCTTTCAGGGGCTCTCAGTCTGGGGAGAAAGACAGAAAGCATGGAATTTACTAGAATGTAATGTCTCACATACTATCTGGAGAAATGTACAAAGCCTGATGGGAGCAGAGTTAGTTGTTCAGCTAACATTCGTGTAGCACCAACTGTATTGCATGCTCTGTGTAACCTGCTGAGGACACAGAAGAAGTGTACTTTCTGTCCCCACGAACTGATGGCGTGTGGTGGGAGATGGATGACAGATGCTGTGGTGTGGTGGGATCTGTGCTGTGACAAAGCAGAGCATGTCTCAGGGCGCACAGGAGGGGCGCGTGTGAGTGTGAGTGTGTGAGTGAGGATGAGCGTGTGTGTTGTGTGCCTGTCGGAGGGTGATGAGGAAGTGGTGGGGGGGGTGAGAAGAGATTTCTAGGACAGGGATGGGCAAAAGCAAAGGCAGGGAAATGCGGGGCAGGCTGTCTCGGGGGGTCAGGGAAGGTCCCCCGGAGCAGAGTTGGGGTACAAGGGAGCCTGAAGGCAGAGGCGTGAGGGAGCAGGCTTGCACTGGCCTCCGGCAGCCGCTCGTTAGTGTCTCTTCCTAACTCACACGGGCAGCTGGAAGTCGGCCACGGTGGGAGAATTTGCACTGCGAGAACTGGCACATGCAGGAATCGAGGCCCCCTTTCCCTGCCCAGAGAGCCAGTTGCTCAACATTTAACAGCACGCCACTTGATGAAGGGCAGCTCGCGTGAGGGGTCCGCCGGGACAGATGCACGATGCCCGAGCGGGGCTGGAGATTTGCAGGAAGATGGGTCCCATGTAGAGGGCTGGCTGGGTGAGGGTGAGGGCGGAAGAGGGGGCAGGGGCTAGGTCCCCCGCAGGGGTGGGCGCTGGTGGTCCAGGCTGAATTGAGGAGGGGGCATCTCACTTCCCCCCCAAAGGCATTGACTTTGATCTTTTCAAGGATGAGGATGTAGGAGAGGCTCTCCCACTGTGAACTATAAAGGATTATTTTGCCGAGGCCCCCCACAACCACGAAATCTCTACTGGACCCCCACCCCAAAGGGCAGCAGTGCCCCACCGACCCCCAGAGCCGAATGACTGCCGGCCCAGCTGTGACAGAAAGGCCAAGGGCTGTGCCTTAGGCTGCCGCAGCTCTGCCTTCAGGAATTTACCCTCAGACGGGAAATTTCAGCTTGCAGGTATTAAGTAGTTTAAAGGAGGTTTCATCAGCTTTGTAAAAAGCACATTAATATCTCACAACACCAACTGCTGTCTCATTTCTTTGAGATACAATAAGCTCTTCATAAACCTGGTCATTAGGGGCTGAACAGACGCTGTTTTATTTCCCACGTATTCATGAGAAGCTGAAGGGGAGCAGCGGGGCGGGTGCGCCGAGGGAGGGGAGGAGGCACCGGCAGGAGGCTGGCTAAGTAATTTTTTAAGTGAAGCAAATGAAGGGTTTGGTGTGAGCTGCTTTCTCTGTGTTTTCAACCTTTTCTGCTCCTGGCTTTTTGCTTTGCTGGCTGGGCCCTCCCTGCCGGTGGGGATT
>NW_027529624.1:6199761-6262427 GCF_008692635.1 Crocuta crocuta
CCGGGCCCCCCCCTGGCTGGGCCCCCAGCACCCCCCCCGCCCCCCAGCACAGTGCCAGCGGCAGCTGGCGCTGGAGGGTTTGAAGCAGCCTGTGTGGCTGTCTGTGACCTCACTCATTCATTCATGCATTCATTGGATTGTTTTAAACACCTACTATGGGCTAGGTCCCGTTCAGGTTCCTCTGGGGCGGGATGAGAAGCGGGTAAGGTGTCTGGCCAGCCGCCATCCTTCCCCGAGCCTCAGCCCTTTCTCTTTGGTCTACACAGCAATGAGCCCTTGCTTCTATAGCCTCCAGGTGTATCCTGTCCCGATTCTTGTCTCTACAGCTACTTCTGTAAGTTCTTTCCCTGTAATGCAGGGAAGCGACTGGACTCCAGACTCACAAAGATCTGCTTCCTAAGCCTGGTTCTGCTAGCTATTAGCTGTGTGGCCTGGAGCTCATTAAATGACTTCTCTGTTCCTCTGTTTCCTTAGCTGTAAAACAGAGATATTAATCCCTGCCCCTTGGGGCGATTCCGAGGACTCAGGAGATAGCAGAAGTGAAGGTTCCTAGCAGTTTCTAACCCAGAGCAGGCCCTCAGTGAATGTAGTTTTCCCTCTTCAAATGATGCCTCTTTCAGGAAGCCTTTCTTTTCTTTAATTTTTTAAATGTTTATTTATTTTTGAGAGAGAGAGAGAGAGAGAGAGAGAGAGCATGCGCGCGCACAAGCCAGGGGAGGGGCAGAGAAAGAGGGAGAGGCAGAATCCCAAGCAGGCTCCAGGCTCTGAGCTCGGAGTCGTCAGCACAGAACCCGATGTGGGGCTTGAACTCACGGACCATGAGATCATGACCTGAACCAAAGTCAGACGTTTAACCAACTGAGCCACCCGGGTGCCCCTCAGGAAACCTTTCTTGATTGCTCTCAACTGGGAAGACTCTTTCCCTTCCCTATGCATCTCTGTCTGCTTCTCAGATTTTAATGTGCCTGGGAATCATCCGGGGTTCATATTAAACCAGATCCTGACTCAGTGCCTCTGGCGTGGGGCCCGAGATTTCATTTCTCACAGGCTTCCAAGTAGACCACATTTGGGGTTGGGTGACAGGGCTTTCAGGCGGTTTGCACCTGCTTTGATCATAGTCTCTGTTATGGTATATTGTTGGAAACAGGCAGCTGTAAGCTCCTATGGGCAGAATTTCTTCTAGAGAGCTCCCTGAATATACCATATTTCCCTTGATTCTGAGATGCTCACGTGCACATTTCAGTGTTTCTGAAATTGGAATGTGTCTTATAATTGATGGATCCATTTACTGCAGGGTGTTTCTTTCCTACTGAAGAATCATTATTACATTGATGGGGTGTCTTATAATTAATGATAATGGCCATGTGACAAATGTTTATTGAACAAATGGACAAATAAATGAATGAGTCTGTGAGTGTATGTGTGTGTGCGTGCCCACCCGTGTCTGCGGGCAGGGAGTGTATTACACATTTCTATCCTCCTAAATGGATGAACACTCTTCCAAACCATTAGAGCCCTTGAGGCATCGCCACCATCTTTTGCACCTGTCTGATTAAAAACCTATTTGACAATATGAAAATATGTGTATCTGCCACCACCCAGCAATTTCGCTTGGAAATTCGCCGTGGGGAAACTTGCATGTAGGCATAAGGAAATGTGTGTGAGAATGCCCCTCCCGGCCCTGCCTGTAATGGCCAAAACACCGCGAACAGCCCACATTGCTGTTGTTGGAAGAATGCTAACTCCTTGGAGTATGTTAATAAAACGTGATATTACACAGCAGTGAAAACGAGTGGATTACAGCTACCCCTGTCGACACCGGCGAATCCCACACCCATAATACTGAACAAAAAAATCAAGTTGCAGAAATATACATACATACATAGATACATACATACATATATATACATATGTATATGGTATGATTGTATTTTCACGAAGGTAAAAACTTGTACAACTAGGCTGGCGATCGTTTAGAAACGCGTTTGTGGTGAACCGGTAAAGCCAGGCAAGGCAACCACGGACGCAGAATTCAAGAGAGTGTGGACCCGAGGTGGGGGGGTGGGGNAGATCGTTTAGAAACACGCGTTTGTGGTGAACCGGTAAAGCCAGGCAAGGCAACCACGGACGCAGAATTCAAGAGAGTGTGGACCCGAGGTGGGGGAGTGGGGGAGGGGGGTGGCGGCAGAGAGGGCCCAGGATGGCTTCAACCCACTGGACGCTCTAGTTCCTAACCTGGTGCTGAGCGCACAGGGGCTCATTTTATAGTTATTGCCTGTACCTTGCGGTGGCACAGCCAGCGTTCCCTAGCCCAGGGTTTGCAATGCCTTTCGACATTTTGCCCGAGCAGAGGGTTTCCCCTGGGGACCTGCACCGCATTCCCGGCTACTGGTGGCCACGTGACTGAGCTCTGGCCAATGGGATGTCAGCAGAAGTGGTGGTGGCAGTCACTTTGAGAAAGAACCCTCCGCGGTTGGGACGTGCTGTCTGTGGACCGTGGGCATCGAGGGCTCCGGGTGCCATCTTGCACCCCGAGACGCCTTGGGGATGGAGAGCTGCATGGTGGGAGTATAAGCTCAAAAGCACCGGGGCGATTCCGCTGTGGGGCTGCAGCAGAGTTGCGTGACGACGGAGAAGTAAACCCATCCTTCATATTGTAGCTAAAAGGGCGCCTGGGTGGCTCAGTCCCTCAAGCGTACAACTCTTGGTTTCGGCTCAGGTCATGATCTCACGGTTTGTGAGTTCGAGCCCCACGCCCGCTCTGTGCTAACAGTGGGGAGCCTTCTTAGGATTCTCTCTCTCCTTCTCTCTCTGCCCCTCCCCTGCTCTCTCTCTCAAAAAGTGAATACATTAAAAAAAAAAAAACAAACAAAAACCTTGGGAGCCAAGGCTATTCCTTAAAAAAATTTTTTTAAATGTTTATTATTGTTGAGAGAGAAACACAGCATGAGTGGGGGAGGGGCAGAGAGAGAAGGAGACACAGAATCCGAAACAGGCTCCAGGCTTTGAGCTGTGAACNTAAATGTTTATTATTATTGAGAGAGAAACACAGCATGAGTGGGGGAGGGGCAGAAAGAGAAGAGAAGGAGACACAGAATCCGAAACAGGCTCCAGGCTTTGAGCTGTGAACACAGAGCCTGACGCAGGGCTTGAGCCCATGAACCGTGAGATCATGACCTGAGCCGAAGTCAGACGCTCAACCGACAGAGCCACCCAGGCGCCCCTATTCCTAATGTACATAATNCTATGCTTTTAAAAAATAAAAAAAAAATAAAATAGTCTTTTTGTGTGGATTTAATGCTAACCACAGTTTTAGAAGGCAATTTGTTGAACTCCGTGCTTACATATAGCAAGTGCTAAGTATCACTAAATAGAGGAATGGAACGCATGCATGAATGAATGAATGAATGAAGAGGTGTCTCCGTGTTTGTTCAGGATGCCAACTGAAGGGGGGTGTGTGAGGGAAGTTGGGGCATTGCGGGGAAGTTGACCTTGGACAAAAGGAGCCGGGAAGGAGGGGCAAGAACTGGTGTTTGACCTCAGCAGGAAGAATGTCATAGATCCAGGTGAAGACCAGACAGCCGGTGGAGGTGCTCTCGGACTGGGTGGGGGTGGGGAAGCTGGAGATGGTGGTCAGGATCTTACACTGTGGACTGATACCGGCCTGACTTTGCTAAGACTGAGAACACAGAAGGATCTGGGTCCTGAACGTCAGGTGCCCACATTGCAACTTTGTCCCCTGCCTCCTGCCCCCCCGCAATTGTTGACACTGGAGCCGGCCCTGGAGACAGGAAAAGCTCTGACCCACTTCACTCCACACTGTGATGGGAAGCCTACTCCGGATGAGGTTAAGGACCATCGGTACAGGTAATGAACCAACGTAAAAGTACCCTGTGAGGTCAACCTGGGTGTTGTCATAGGCCTTGAAGGCATCTTCCTGAAACACAGATTGGTCAGTGCAGCGCCTACTATCAGGGAGGCAGTGAAGGTTGGCGGTTAGCCCAAGTCTGGAGGCCAGCTGGGTTTGTATCGTGGTTACACCATGGAACCTCTCTGAATCTCAGTCTCTTTATCTGTAAAATGGGGAGGCAGTGGGACCTGTCTCATAGAGTTGTGAGAATTGCCTAAAGCACTGTTTTGAGAGATCTTGGTGCAGTGCCTGGTACCTAGTGCTGTTGTCTTTGCTGGGCCCCATGCAGGGGTGGGGGCGCAGATGGAACACACACACAGCCCCTGTGCTTGAGAAGCTCCCAGACTCATTGAAGAGAATGGGGATTACTCTGATACTCAAGAGAGCTCCGTGGCAGAGGCCTGCCCAGGGAGTGTGGGAAGCTGATACGCATAGATCCTACAAAACAGGATTTGTTCAAATGACTCTGTCAACCCCAGAGGCCCCAGGAGCAGGTGGGTAATGAATAAATGCTGTCATGTGTCAGCAGCTCTACTTCATCTTGAGAGGCCTTATGGTGTAGTGGAAAGGTGGCCTTGCCACTTAGAGCACTCGCATTTGGTCCCTCTTTCTGTCATCCGTTAGCCACGTGATCTTGGGCAAGTTGTAGGCTTTTTGACTCATTCAGTATTTCCATAGCCCTCAACTTTTACTGAGAGCCTACTAGGTGTGGTGGTTGAACTGGGCACCACGATAGAGGGGACATTGATACAGCAGGATTCTCTGTCCCCAAGAACTGATTCCAGGAGGCACCGGGACAAATAATTAACTTGGATGACTCAGAGGTGGTGATTGCTGGTCTCTTGGAGAAGCCACTATGAGCCAGGCACCGGGCTTAGCGCTTTACATTGAATCCTCAAAAACACCCTTTTGTTATTTTCTCCACTTTTTAAAGGCAGGGGAATGGAGACGCAGAGGTAAAGGAACGCATCGAAGGATTCACTGCCAGTGTGATTGAAAGAGCTGAGATCTGACTCCAGGCAGTGGGTTTCTAGGTGACCCCTGTGTGATATTGTCACAGCAGAGCATGGGACACTGGAGGGTGGACAGAAGCACGCGTAGCTCAGTCTGGGTGGTGGTGGGTTGTCAGGAAGGCTTCCTGGAAGAAGCCACATCTCAGAGGAGCCCTGAAGGGTAGGTAGAAATTGGCAGATGAAGGGGGCGGGGGGGAAGAAAGGTGCTAGGGAGAGGAACAAAGGTTAACCAGAGACAAAGGACGGAGTCCTGAGGCCAAGAGCCTTGGTCTGTCTGAAGGACAGATGGATCGTGTGTGTGTGCGCGTGTGTGTGCGTGTGCAAGTGTGTGTATAACCAGTTGGGAGAGATAGTGACTGCAGTCGGAGTATTCAAGGCCTCATAAGCCACTTAAGGTATGAATTGAGGAGCAGTGGGGAGCCCCTGAGGGGTTTTAGGCAAGGAAGACCTGTGACCAGACTTGTATGTTAGGATGTTGTTACTGGCGGCCAAGTGGGGAATGGGTGGAAGCGGTGACACGGGAAGCCACCAGCCCCACTGGAGCCACCAGGGCCCCTTGCCCACATTGCCGTGGCAGGTGTCCAGGGGAGAGGTGGAGGCGGCCCGGGTGGGGATGGGGGCAGTGGTGATGGCGAGAAGGGATGGGCATGAAGTCCGCTGAGGTCTGTTTATCTGCCATGTGGGAACAGGGGGCAGTGAATAGCTGGAGTGAGAACTAATAAAATCCATCTGGTGGATTGTAAACCCGGTGCAGAGGTGCAGGCTGACGAGCACAGGCATCCTTTGGGAATGAGACCGGGCATGGGACATGTCGCTCCTTCCCTACAGACACGCCCAGTCCCTGGACTAGCGGCTGCTCTGAAGCTCCTAGTTGTACCACTTTGGGCAAACCACTCCTCCTGCCCCCAAGCTTCTATCTCCTTCTGTGAAAAGTGGTGCAAGATTGTTGTAAACACCGAGATGTCGAAAAGGGCTGGACCCCATGCCTGCTGTTTCCCCGCAGAGATAGAGTCTCTTCCGCTACCTTGTGCACAAAGATGGAGGGGGGCGGCCCCATGGACACTGCCATCTGAGGGATGCTCCTTCCTGCTAGCATCTCACGAATGTATCCGGTCTGTTCAGATCCCTCCTGGGAGAGGAAATGCCGGAGTCCTTTTCTGCTTTGCATAATCCACCTTAATTTTCTGACAACTGCTTTCCCCGAAGCCCCTTTGGCTCATTTTCACTGCATAGGCACATTCAATTTCATGGCAGAGATCCACGCCGTCTCCGCCACCGGCCCAGGCGACGGAAGCGTTTCATGTGATGAGGGTCCGCGGGCCTGGGGGTGCTGCTCAAGCAAGCACACTCTTGTTTCCAAGCCAAACACTCTCCCGCACTTGGAAATCTCCAAGACCCCCAGCGCCTGGCACACGAAGGACGGACGTCTGGACAAGCAGATACGCAGCTGCGTTCAGCGGGGCCCAAAGCGTCTCACCTTCACTGCCCTGAGTCTCCTGTCCCAGAACAGCAATTGCCCCTCCCTCGTTGCTCACCTTTGCTTACAACCCCTTTCCCAGGTGAATCCAGCTCTTTCCTCTTCTTCACCAAAAACAGGGTCTAGATTACTCCAGAGGGACAGCTGGGAGCCATGGGTGGGGGTGTTCTGGCAGGGCCAGGGCCAGATGAGGTGCCTAGGGTCCAAATCTAAGAGGCACTCGCTCGGGGCCGTGCAGGTACAATGAGCATCTTCTTCAGTTTCGCACCTCAACCTAGCCTGGTCCTGTGTAGGGCAGGAGATGTCAGGTCGGTACCTGGGCAACTGTGGTTGTTTTCAGCACTGCCTCCTAAGGCAGTGAGCTACCCGTCACTGGAGGCATTCAAGCTGAAAGTGGTCAGCTGCCTCTTAGGGATGCTGAAGAGAGCATTTCTTTATGGCTGGGAGGTGGAGTAGATGATTCTGAGGTACCTTCCACCCCTGGAAGCCAGGATCTAAGAAGCCTTCCCTGATGGTGCATCTCAGAGCTGCCTCTCTTTCCTTCCAACTCTGCTTTTACCTCCAAGACCTCTCACCTGGCCGTCAACCACAGGCTGCCTCATGACGGCTCTTGTACAACCGGCCTGTCTTGTTATTTTGGATTTCATGAGTTTGTGTGTCATTTTCCTAATGGCATTCCTCACGCATCAAGGACAGGGATTGAACTGCACACTTTCTCTCACTGGGTGTGGGAGACTCTGATATTCACTGGACATCTTGTGCCAGCACTTCCCATATCATCCGATTCAATCATCATATCAACTGGTCGAGTAGGTTCTATTAATGAGCCCATTCTACAGACGAGGAGCTAGAGGTTCGCAAGGCTTGCTAAATAGTAACTACTGGTAGATATTACCTATTTTCATAGAAACTCAGGACTGATGCTGTCAGAAACCTGGGGGTGGGTAGCCTTGGGCAAGTTGCTTAACCACTTTGGGCCTCAGTTTCCTTTCTGTAAAACGGGATAATGAACATGATCTATTCCAGAGTTTCTTGTGTGGGTTAAATAAATTTAATGCACACGTAAGGCTCTTAGAACAGTGCGGGTTGTGAGCTGTTGGTACACGTGATCTATAGTAACTGTCGTCACAGGGCTGATGGGTCTTAACACGTCTGGAAAAAGGAATGATCGCAACTCAAGCCTTAGTATCCACAGGTGTTTAAAAAGACCTGGGCTGGCCACCTAGGTGGGAGCTTCCGATTCCTCAGAAATGTCTGCTCCCCAGAAGAGAGAATTCTGCCCAGGAGACATTTGTAGAAAGGGAAAGATGAGTCTCCCAGGAGTCTGACTGGCAGGGATCAGTCCGATAGAATTTGGTCACCTTTGGGGAAAGTCCAAAGAGAGTTAGGTCTCCAGCTGCAAGGCTGAGGACAAGATTTGGTCTTTAACCATTGAGTCACCAATCGATGAAAACACCTCTCCAGCCTTCTCTGTGCTAGACACTCTGCTAGGGAAGCAAGTAGGGATGAAAACACTAGACTCTACTCTGAAGCCTTTAGAGTGGGGGGGGGGGTTGGGAGGAAGATAGGGGTGGGACCCTCCGCGAGCTCTGGCCCCCCCCAGAGCCAGCCTGTGCTCAGAGAGGAGTAGCTGAGAAGGCCGCCGGACAGCCTTCCTTCTCGCCACCGCAATCCCCAGGAGAAAAGGGCTTCTGGAAGACTGAGGAAAATTACTGAGACAAGTCGCAGCTGATCCAGACAGCTCAGCGAGGCTGGTGATCAGGAGGGAGGCAGGTGTGTCGAAGAGCCGGAGGCAAGCTCGGGGCAGGGGGAGCACCAAGGACCCGACCAAGGCGGAGGAAGAGAGGGCTCTGGAAAGACCTGGCTGTCGCCCGTCGGCTGCTGAGAACGGGACTTTGGTTGCGGTGCGAAAGGCAAACGATGTTTTCCCTTCTGTCACTTAAAACAATGTGCTGTTGTGACACTCCGGAATCTGAAGATAAATGTTTAATAAAAGGATTCAATTTGAGATGATGTCAGAACTTAATTAGATCTGCAACGCACAGAGGCCTTTCAGTTAGGAGCTCCTTCGGGGTCTGGTGTGTGTGGCTCTCTGGCGCCGCCGAGGGGCTGCGTGGGCCTGGTGGGATGGCACCTCCCAGCCTCCAGGCCTGCGGGCTGCAGATCAGTGTTCAGAGATGCTGCGTTTGGCATCTTTGGAAGAGGTGCTTCAGAGTCCAGGCCATTCTGTGCCAGGGAATCTGCATTTGCCGGATTGGGGCTGCAGCATGTGACTGTAGAAAGGAACAGATGAACTTGACCTACCTCAGGTTTAAGGCCAGGCCACTGAGTCAAGGGAGGGAGGACTCCTCAGATGGGGCCAAATTTGCACAGGGGAACTGTCGTTGAGCCCGCCTGGCCGTTGAAGGTCAAGGCTGCTGGACATTGGTAAAGAGTCATGGTCTTGGTCCCAGCCTGGGCTGACATTCCGCAGGTATGTCTTGATACAGCCGCGCTGGCTGTCAAATATCGGTCAGTAAGATGACTGCAGTCCAAGCACCCCCAAATTTGCCCTCTCTTTCTGCCCTGGCCACAGGAGCACCTCCTCCAGGACCTTCTGGACACCCCTCCCCAACTGGCCACCCCAGCAAATAAAGGGTTGGAGCCTGACACGCAAGGTCTCTAGGATGCCATCTCATTATAGCCACTGTCCATTCTGCCTGGTCTGGCTGCCAGGCATTCGCAGATGTGAACTATGCTGACTATGACCCCAATTCCAACCCGTAAAAATGATAGCAGTCTGGGCGGCAGGACGTGATAGACCTAAGGGTGTAAGCTTTGGAGTCAGACCCCCGCCCTTGAGTTTAAGAGCCTCGGCACTGCCTGCCATGAGCTGTGTGAAAACTCCGAGCCTCCTCTGTAAATGGAGTTTATAACACGTATGTCAAAATGTTGTGAAGATCAAAGAACGTAAATAATGTGGGTGGTTCCAGGGTATAACGGTTGGCACTTCAGATCCAGACTCCAGCAATCCAAGTTCAAGTATCAGCGGGGTGTTTTCAAAGGGTGTAGAATGTAGAATTGAAGAGTATAATATCCGGAGCAGACTGTCGAGGTTCAGATCCTTGCTCTGACACCGTTAGCCGTGGCCTTGGGCGAGAAATGTCATGTCTGACTGTCTCAGTTGCCTTATCTGGTAAAGGAGATAACAAAAATCTCCTGGGTGGTTGGAAGCATAAATACGCTGATAGACTTAGGAGATTTTCTAATGCAGAGTAGGAATCCAATATGTGTTAGCTGTTCCTATTTCATTATTATGGAGCGTGCCTGGCACATAGTAGGTGCTTAACAAATGGTAGTGGTGGTGTTTCTTCCCTCATCCTGCCACGCCAGCTGGCCAGCATCTGCCTGGCTGTATCCTCTGCCAAGAACACGCACGTCCAAACACCCTCCTCGTGTTTCCTCAATCTTCGTCTCCCCAAATGTGCCGCATTTGCCACCTCCTGGCTACACCACCCCCTAGTAGGCGACCGGTACATTTTATTTATTTTTATTTGAAAAAATATTTATTTTGAGAGAAAGAGAGAACGCACGCACAAGTGCTTGTGAGAGCAGGGGAGGGGCAGAGGGAAAGGGAGAGAGAGAATCCCAAGCAGGCTCGGGGCTGTCAGCACAGAGCCCGATGTGTGAGATCATGACCTGAGCTGAGATCAAGAGGTGGCTGCTTAACCAACTGAGCCACCCAGGTGTCCCCACCCAATACGTTTTAAGTCAGTGAATGAATAGGGGCGCCTGGGTGGCTCAGTCGGTTAAGCGTCCGACGTTCGCTTAGGTCATGATCTCGCGGTTCGTGGGTTCGAGCCCCGCGCCGTGCTCTGTGCTGACTGCCAGCTCAGAGCCTGGAGCCTGTTTCAGTCTGTGACTCCCTCTCTCTCTGACCCTCCCCTGCTCACGCTGCCTCTCTCTCTCTCTCTCCTAGAAATAAATAAAACATTAAAAAAAAAAAGTCAGTGAATGAATGAGGGGGACCCGGACCAAGGATGCCATTTGTCCCAAGCTTGGAAGAGGTTGTTTGTCACCAGTGGTTTACCAGCTGTACACGTCATCAGTTTGACATGCCCTTTTCCATCAGTGCTGCAATTTCCAAACGCCAGCCCAAGAGATGCTAGAGGGGACGCCCCATAATGAGGTTCCATTGCCAAATAAGTTTGGGAAACGCTGGATCAAATGAGGTTAAATGGGTTTCCTTACCACCAGGCTTTTCAGAGCCTTTGCTCTGCTAATCGCATCGTCAGACCCTGATGTGAGACTATAGTGCACGACGCTCTAAACATTCAGTCACTACAGACAGCACGTGAACATGGATGTGCATGTGTATTTCATCTGGCAGGTCCGGGTTCCTCAGATCATCCTTTGGGAAACACTGCACTAAACGAATCCTGGATTTTTCTACCTGTCCTTTCATGGAGAGCAGAGGGTAATGACAAAGTAGGGTACAAAGATTTCCAATACCTTTTTGTCCCCTTGTGTGCTAGCCTGGGAGGATTTTTACAGGTGACTTCGTGCCTCTGCCGGGCCCTGTGGGCATCACTTGACCCAGCCCAGCACTCCGGCCTCCTGGGGTACCCTTTCCCCTTGGCACCCGGGACAGCCCTGTTACTGTTTTCTTCCTGCTCATTTTCAGACTCCTTTGCAAGCTCCTCTTCCTCGGATTATCTTGTAAATTTGGTATTTTTCATTCTATAGAAATGCCTTGCAGAACCTCACCTGTGGCTTTGGTTTTCATCCTTGCAGTGAGGACCCGAGAATCTTTATCTATCCCACACCTGTCTCTTACCCCTGACTTCATGGTGCACTGGTGTCCCCCATAAATATCCCCCAGACACATGGACCCCACCCCGAACTTACTGTTTTCCCCACAGACCCTTTCCCCAATGGCTCTCCCTTCACACGCCCGGCCTTCATCCAGCTGCTTTCCCAAGCTGCAAAACTGGGGGGTCGTCCTTCATTTTGACCTCTCCATCTCCACTCTGGTCTAACTGCCAGTTCTGTAACAGGTCGGGGATCACCCACACCTTAGTCCAGCCCACCTCTAACTTCCCCTGCATTATTAGAACACCTCCAAGCCCCAACCGACTTCCCAGACCCCCTCTTACCCACTTCCAAGCTGTTCCCACTCTGTGGCCACTGTGCTTTGCAAAAGGCAAACACCTGGGCTTCCTCTTCTCAGCTCAAAGACCCCTAGTGCCCCCCTCATTCCTCCAGGATGGGGTCCGCACTCTCTGCAAAGGTCTGCAGCAGCCACTGCGATTTGCTGCTCCTTAGCTCATGGCTCTTCAGAATCTAGTCACCAGCCATCCTGAGCTGTCTGGACTGCCGCTACCCACCAATTTATTTTTGAGGAGGGAGGAGGGGCAGAGAGAGAGGGAGACACAGAATCCCAAGCAGGCTCTGAGCTGTCAGCACAAACCCAACGCGGGGCTCGAACCCATGAACTGCAAGACCATGACCTGAGCCAAAGTTGGACACGTAACTGACCGAGCCACGCAGGCACCCCCTATCTTGGACTCTCTAACTCACCTTCTGCCTGGCCTCCCTTTGCCACTCCCCTGCCTCTCCCTCCTCTCTCCCTACCCTCCCCCGTTCCCATGCCTCCTATTCATGCTTCAGCTCTCAGCTCACCCGTAATTTCCTCTAGGAAGGCTTCCTTGAAGTCTACTCTTTCCCCCAGGCCCCCTCCTCCATTCCACCCAGCCTAGCACTCCATGCTGGTCCATTTTGTAACACTTCCCGCACCACCCGAGATGGCCCATTGGCCTGTGTCCTTGCCCACCCCTTCCACGGCAGTGCAGACTGCTGCATTTAGCGTCATGTCCACGGGCAAAAGATAGCCTGTCTACCTTCTGCATCTCCAGATGTGCACGCGCACCTTCTCGCCCTTGCCAGAAAGCGGGTGGGGCGGACAGCGACAGGTAGCCTGATCCCAGGTCCCCAGGAGGTTTTGCTAGGCTAGAGGAGCTTGGGAAAGCTTGTGGAGGACAGAGATTGCAACGATGGACTCAGTGGGGTCAGTGGACTCAGGGGGGATTTCCTGTGGCTGGCAGCAACTCATTTGCCCATCGCCAGCTGTGATGGAGCCTGGGGGCAGAACGGGTTTCTCCTTCTGCAGCTTCTCTTGAGCAGGGCCAGACGGGTGGCAAGGGCCTTTGTCACCAGGCAAGGTGACTCAGTTTACTTCCTGCCTTCCTCACTAGAGGACGCCCGGCTTCAGAGTAGGGACTCTGCATGTTTTATTCATGATGTATCCCTGCGGCCCAGCAAGGGGCTTGGCTTTCAGCAGGTGCTCAGGGAACATCTGGGGAATGAATGAATGGGACGCGTGTGCTCACAGCCATATGCCCACTACAGCACGTGAGAGTCCCCGTCTGACTGTTCAGGAGGGAAAGTGTGTGCTCAGGACGGTTGGCAGTGATTGGCTGGAGTCTCACACAGAGCAGGCCGGTGAGCACACTGCACGAATTGTTGCCTGCTGTATACATTTTGTGCATCTCATGGGTACCATGCCCCCAGGACCCCAACTGGTTTAGTCTGGATTGAGTACTGCCCTCCGCTGCCACTCTGCCCCATTCACTCGGCTCCGACCACCCCCAGCTGCCCATGTGTGTGTAACCACACCATGCAGGCTTCTGCCTCAGGGCCCTTGCCCTCCATCCACATGGCTGCCTCTCTTACTTCAGATCTCTGAACAAAAGCTGTGACCACCACCTTCTACTCCCTTGGCTGGATTTATTTCCCTTCTTATTTAATCACTAGCTGATGTCTGATCGCATTCTTATGGATTATGCGTTTACTCTTCATCTCTCTCTCTCTGGAATGGAAGATGCATGAGGACAGGGCTTTACTTTGCTCATTTTGTAAGCAGGTGCTCAATAAACACTTGTGGGTCATGTGAATAAATCTTTCATGCACTGATTTAGCCTTCTACTTTCTTTAAAAAAATTTTTAATGTTTATTTATTTTTGAGAGAGAGAGTGTGTGTCAGGGGAGGGGCAGAGAGAGAGAGAAAGAGAGAGGGAGACACAGAATCAGAAGCAGGCTCCAGGCTCTGAGCTGTCAGCACAGAGCCCCACACAGGGCTCCAACTCACAAACCGGAAGATCATGACCTGAGCCAAAGTCAAACACCCAACCAACTGAGCCACCCTGGCTCCCCTAGCCTTCTGTGTTCTAAAGAAACAATGTCGGGGCGCCTGGGTGGCTCAGTTGGTTGAGCGTCTGACTTTGGCTCAGGTCGTGATCTCATGGTTTGTGGGTTCGGGCCCCACATTGGGCTCTGTGCTGATGGCTAGCTCAGAGCCTGGAGCCTGTTTCGGATTCTGTGTCTCCCTCTCTCTCTGACCCTCCCCTGCTCACTCTATCTCTCTCTCAAAAAATAAATAAGACATTAAAAAATTAAAAAAAATAAAGAAACAATGTCACTGTAGAAATCAGTTTAAAAAAAAGAAAAAAAGACTTGGTGCACCTGGGTGGCTCAGTCAGTTGAGCACCTGACTTAGGCTCAGGTCCTGATCTCGCGTGAGTTCGGGCCCCATATCGGGCTCTATGCGTCGGCCTGTCAGCGCAGAGCCCACTTCTGATCCTCTGTCCCCCTTTCTCTACCCCTCCCCTGCTTGCACTCTTCCAAAACTAAATAAATATAAAAAAAAAAAAAAGACTTTCCTGGCACACTGCATTTAAAAGTAAGAAGATGTATTTACTCATTCTCCTACTGATTCCTCACCGTTACCGAGGCGGCCGATAGAATTTCCATTTCCCGTTGCCCTCACCCAGGGCTCAGAAAAATAGTCTGCTGCCCTAAGCCTCCAAAGCGGCTATCTCTTGAATGCCAATATCCTTGAATAACTTAAATACTTGTTGCCTTGGTTTCCCCATCCCTGATAGGGAGATCGGAAAAGTACCTGCCTCACAGATTGTTTGTGGAGGAGCCAATTTGGTTAAGTGCTCAGAGAAGAGACTGGCACATACTACGAACCCTTTAAATGCAGTTTTTACTGTTGGGTCGTTCTAATATTGAATTTTTGTTGAAATTCCTTCCCTGCCCAGGAGAATTCCATCCNCCTTGAATTTCTGATGTATTTTTCATGCAGTTGGATTGGAGATTTATATTAAATAGTTGTCTATTACTGTTGAGTTTTAGCCTGGTGAGGCTGCACCATAGGGAAGTAGGGCCTTAGGATCCAGTAGATGTTACTGTTTCTAATTGTTTGTGTCACTCTGTCTTCCCAGTGAGTCCCCGAAAGGCGAGAGAGAGGTATTACTACTAGACATCTGGATGAAGCATTATGGCCTTTCCTTTTCTCCTGTAGATCGGCAGTCCATCAGGGATTGATTCTGTCTGTATGGTGTGAGGTACGGGGTGACACCCACGTTGTCCCCATATGGATATCCAGTTGGCGCGGCCCCATTTGTCTTGCTAGTTTGACTTTCTCCCTGGCTTATCATCTCCCCTCTCAGGACCCATTTGAGCCTCCCCTGTTCTTCAAGGCACAACTAAAATCCCTCCTCCCTCATGAAGTCTTTCCTGACCAGTTTCATTATTCAGTTATTGCATCACGGCTTACTCTTTTCCTACTCTTCTTCATATTCTGTGTATTTTATTTTATACTCTTTTCAGGCATTGCACAGGCATCAGGAATGCTAAGCACTAGGGAGAGAGTGCATGAATTAGGGGCCATCCCTGCACTCAGGACATTCACAGGCTCGTGGGGGACGCAGACATTGGGCAGGTTATGGTGCATGTGGAGGGTCCGGGAAGGAGAGAGGCTCTGAGAATCCTGGAGTTGTGTTACTAGGACCTAAGCCGAGGTGAGCTTCCAGTGAAGTCCTCCCTGAGGAAGCCACGTTGAGGTGGAGATCTGTACGATGACCAGGAACTAGCTAGGCCGAGGACAGGGAAGTCTGGAGACTGAGGTTTCCCCATCGTCTAGTCCTTTAGAGCACTGGGATATTTATTANCTCGATGAGAAACCTCGATGAGGTTTCCCCATCGTCTAGTCCTTTAGAGCACTGGGATATTTATTACTCTCTCTTTGTGTTTTCATGCCTTATCTACCTGTCTGGATGGGTGTTCCTGGGGAGCTAGGAGCAGAAACTATTTTTTAAAAAATTATTACAGAGCCTAGCACAGGGCTGAAAGCAACATAGGTACTCAGTGTAAGTTCCCTGATGGTGGGTAGAGTTATTATACTATGTTTGACACTGAAAATGCTCTAATGTGGACAGTTGCTCAAAGGAGGGACTTGAGGGAGGTGAAGTGCATGGGCTTTGGAAAGCAAACGGATCTGCTCTGAACTTTGTCACTTACCAGCTAGTTCCTGTTGAGCCACTTACCCCATCCATTTAAGTCTTAGTTTCCTCATCCAAAAACAGATGTAGAATCCCATCTACCTCATAGCCTTATTATAGAGCTAAGCGGAAGAAATCCAGGTAAAATCCCAACCCCTTGGCACTGAGTAGGTGTTCAATAAAACACCATGGGGCGTCAGCGAGGCTCAGTCTGTTAAGCATCCAACTTCGGCTCAAGTCATGATGTCACAGTTCGTGAGTTCGAGCCCTGCATCCGGCTCTGTGCTGACAGCTCAGAGCCTGGAGCCTGATTCGGAATCTGTGTCTCCCTCTCTCTCTGTCCCTCCCCCGTTCATGCTCTGTCTCTTCCTAAAGAATAGATAAACATTAAAAAAAAAAAAAATCTAACCAATCTCTTTTTCCCTCTTAAATAAAAACGGTAATATGCTGGGGGAGGCATACAGGCTTGGGAATCAGACAGTCCAAGGACTGAGCTGAGCCTTCATCACCTCTCTGAGCCTATTTGTTCCCCTGTCAAATGGGATAATAGCTCCTGCTTTTGAGGATTTCTGAGACGATTAGTTGAGATAATTTATGTTGAACACCTGTCGCATTCTAGGGTCTGGTAATGCTGTTAGCCGTCAATCTGAAATTAGAAGCCCTGCGTGTTTCGGCTGTTTGCCACGAATATAAGCACCGGAGCCTTGCGGGGTCTCTCTCGCCACAGCAGCTGACCACGACACATGCGCCGAATGACTGTCTCTGATTTTGTGTGGCTGGAAGCCATCCTCTGGGGAGACGGGGGGCACAGGGGAGGGGACAGGTAGCGAAATCTGAGTTGTGTGCCAGTGACACCTGGTGGCCCTTGGATGGGTTCCGGGACTCCAGGCCCTGGACACTGCCAGCCTCTCCTCTGTGACTTTGTTCCCTTGGGTTTCGGAAGGGCCAGCCTCCCCTTTCTTCCCAAAGAGCCTGCTGCCATATGGCCGTGTCTTCAGCTGGGCTGGAACCCGGGCAGATCCCAGAGGAGAGCAGCCAAGTGTGCCCGCAGGGGCCGCTCGGAGGCAGCTGCTCCTGTGTCACACCGCAGGCTGCAGAGGCTGCCCCGATCTGCTGCCAGGTCTGCTCACCAGTGACCGGCTTCCCCCTTCCTGGGGAGACAGGTGGCAGCTATCTGGGCTCAGTTTCCCTCCACCTCTCTGCCTCCCTGATGGCCACCAGGACCTGCCTGTGCCCCGTCCTAACGAACATTAACAAGAGCCGTCCCTGACAGTGGATGTGGTTCCTAACCCCGGCCTGGCCGCCACTTTTCAGAGGAGAGAAACAACAGAATGGCATGTGGATGCGGATAAAACTTTAAGAGAAAAGGGCAGGAAATTTACTCCTAATATCTGCTACATGCCTGGCACTTCCCACAAAACAGCTTGTAAACTTCTCACGGCCAATCTGGGAGGCCAGTGTTACTATTTCCCATTTGGATGAGGAAACTGAGTCCCAGAAAGGTGGAAGAGGGGTTGGCCAAGATGCCACGGTGGCTTTGTGGCATAGCCAGGACTTAAACTCTATGTGCTCAGGCCCCCAGCGCGGTGCTCATTCCATTAAGGTTTCTCAAACTTGACTAGTGCGGGGGTTGTAGTAAGTGAACAGAATTCCCGTGGCTCTTCAAGGTGTCAGGTTTTCAAAACTTCTGATGTTTATCACGTAAAAGCATACCGCTAGTTCGCAAATTGCTCGTGCACACAGCATAAGAGTTTCGAGGTCTTACACCATTGTAAAGTAGACACAGAATTACCAGGGAAATACAGAATGGCAGTCACTAATCAGATTCAAATCAACAGCACTGATTTCACACGATGGATGATGTGGCTTTGCTCGAGCCTCTTTTGTGTTCATTATGCGTTGGCTGGCGTGTGCCAAGTGATTGCTCTGTCTACCAACGTTTTCACCATGAATGATCTCAGGGGCCCGAGACACAAAGGCCACCGCAATGTCATCCGACCTCAGCTGCCCGTCATCCATGTTTGCTTTTGTTCTTTTCTCATGAGTCTGACAATGAAGGCAGTAGTTTTCCTGCCCAACGATACTATTCTTGTGATATAAAATCAAAGCGTCAATGTCTCAAGTAACTTAAATGAAAGCGATACTCTGCGAACAGAATGATTTCCACTCGACAGGTGTTAAGAGAAGTCTGTAATGCAGAAGATTCCAAGCTGAGGACCAAAATCACTTGAAAGTGATTTCACTTGAAGTTGTCACTTCGGCGTGGGACAGGCCCGCCANGGACCCCATGCTATCAGCGTGGAGCCAGACGCAGGGCTCGATCTCACGAACCGTGAGATCACGACCTGAGCCAGAATCAAGAGTCTGATGCTTAACAGGAGCCACCCAGGCACCCCTCAGGGTCATTGCTTTTGTATAAAGACAAGCGCCAGCGCCAAAACGGTGTTCAGAGGGGCCTCTACGGATCTGCATAAGCCAGTTACGCATAAGTGGATTTTAGGGGATTATTATCCACCGGAAAACACATCCCAGTGTGTGCATACGCACGCACGGTGCCTGGATGGTAAGTCTAGCAAAAGGCCATAACTCGGGGAAACCCTCCCCTGCCTTCCGTGACTTTGCTCAGATTAGAGCCGCAAAGACAAGTAATTGGACACTCTGCTTTCAGCACAAACCTTCCAGATCTGTTTGCAGAGGGCAAGCACCTCAGAGAAGCATTCCCTTACAGGCAGGATAACTTAATGCAGGTCATCCTCTGGGACGCAACTGAATGACTCTCAATTGAGTGATAGCAAAACCCTCGCTCACGGTGTGGGGAGAAATGTGTTCACATGGATATGCTCGAAGAGAAAGGGGGCTGTATTTTTCTCCTTTTCCTTTAAGTAACCAGACCCACCTAGAAAACCTCTCTGGCCTCTTTTGCCAGTTCATTTGTTCTGTGGGGTGGAGGGTTAAAGAGCATAGATTTAGGAGTGAGCCTCCCTAGATTTGAACGTCAGCGATCCCTCTTACTGGCTGTGTGACCTTGGGGAAGTGCTTTACCTCTGCGATATGGTGATTGATAAGAAATATATATCGGCCACCGGCATGATCACAACGTAGTTCTCTTGTGTATTTGGTTTTGTCCAGGTTTCTGGCTTAGGGCTCCTAAAACCCTGGGAATTTCCTACCATAGGGGTGAGAAAAAAGCATCTTTTGTTATGTTAAGGAGGCGACCTTTGGAAGGCCCTAAGGTAAGGGTAGGGGTGGCTGCCTGGCGAACCAACCAACCAACCTTGAGATTGGAGGGTTGGAACGTCCCCTGCACCTCTGGGAAGGTGAGAGGGGCTGGAGGTTGAATCAGCCAAAGGCCAGGGACTTAGTCTTGACTGTGCAACGAAGCCTCCAGAAAAACCCAAAAGGACTAGGTTCTGGAACTCCCTGGTTGGTGAACACGTAGGGGAGCGGGAACAGTGTTGTCCCTGGAGAGGGCAGGGGAGCTCCACACCCTTTCCCTAGACCTCGCCCTATTCACCCCTTCATCTGGCTGTTGATTCATATCCTTAATCATCTCCCTTAATAAATTAATAAACGTAAGTGTTTCCCTGAGTTCTGTGAGCTGCTCTAGCAAATTAAAAGAACCCAAGGAGGAGGTGGGTGGGTCAGAGCGCAGGTACCAGTGGGGGCAAGTGGGGGGTGGGGCTTGTGACTGGCCTCTGAGGTGGAGGTTGAACTGTCTCTTAGGACTAAGCCCTCATCCTGTGGGATCTGGTGCTGTCCCCAGAGTAGACAGTATCAGAACTGAGTTGAAACTTTAACGCCCTGCTGGTATCAGAGAATTGCTTGATGTTGTGGGCACTGGAGGAGTGGGGGCACCCACATTGGAAATGGGTCTGGGATCCTGAAAGAACTTCTCTGCCTTTTTTTTTTTTTTTTTTTGCAAATCTGTAAAAGCGTGCTAGTGGTGATGTGTGGCCACCTATTGGGTTTGTCACAGTGGGTTGGGGGTGAAGCTCACCAGAGGCGCGCATCTTAAGTGCCCAGCGTGGGTCTTGCAAGGAATCTGAGAGCCATGCAAGATCGCACTTGCATTATTCACCGACTTCTGTCTAGCATCTGGCCAGAGGCCAGTAGGAGCGCCACAAGGAAGGGATATTTAATAATTCAAGTCCTTATCCTTCAAGAAAGCCCACTTGGGTCGCACCTCCTCTGGGAAGCCTTCCCCACTTCTAGGAGCTCCAAGTGAGAACTGCGTGCACCAAGCCTGCTCTTGCCTGCTGGATTTGCCTCCCAGCCCGAGCCTGCCTGTTCTGGTCATATATTTTGTCTTTAAGAATTCTATGTCTCCTGAGATGGGTAATTTGAGGACAAAGATGACTTTCGTTTTTGGATTAAACGCGGTGCCTGGATGAATGACTAATAATGATATTGCATAGGTATTGAGCTCATCCCTGAAAACTGATAAAACAGAATGAACTCCATCCCTAATGCCCATATGTGCTTCATATTAGAAGAAAATCGGTGATTAAGTAGAGTCTGTGCATGTGTGCACACACACATTCTATCCAGGAGCCTTTTCTTTCTTTTCTTTCTCTTTTTTAGAGAGAGAGAGAGAGTGCGCGCAAGAGCGCTAATGAGTAGGGGATAGTGACAGAAGGAAAGAGAGAGAGAATCTTAAGTAGGCTCCACGCTGAGCCGTGGGGCTCGATCCCATGACTGCGAGATCATGATCTGAGCTGAAATCAAGAGTCAGACACTCAACCAAATGGGCCACCCAGACGCCCCAGGATCCTTTCCTTTGTACTCCATGCACCCACGGGTACTGTGACACATGCCTGTCCCCTGCCGTCCCCATCCCCCACTTGTTTCCTGGGACACTGTCTTACTCATCCTGGCATCACAGACTCGACAAGGCACTGGCAAATAATAGACGCTCTGTGAATATTTCTTTTTTTTTTTTTTTTTAATATTTTTATTTACTTCTAGGAGAGAGAGAGCGAGAGACAGCGTGAGCAGGGGAGGGTCAGAGAGAAAGGGAGTCACAGACTCCGAAACAGGCTCCAGGCTCTGAGCTGGCAGTCAGCACAGAGCCCGACGCGGGGCTCGAACCCACGAACCGCGAGATCATGACCTAAGCGAAAGTCGGACGGTTAACCGACTAAGCCACCCAGGCGCCCCCGCTCTGTGAATATTTCTTGCATAGCTGAATTAACAAGACAACTCGAGCCTCATCCATTTAAGGTAAACTTGGGGGTTCGCAAGGCAAGCCACACTGTTTCCCACCTTGTTAAGTATGCACGTCGGTTCGTGCCTTTGCCAATGACAACAACAATTAAGCAGCAGGTGACATTTACTGAGTACTCGCTATCTGCTATTCACTCTCCTCAGCCCTTTACATCTGTGATCTCATTTAACCCTCCAGACGTGGTTACAAAACAGGCACTATTATCCTTGTTTGGAAACCAGGAAACTGCATCACGGAGAGGTTAAATGACTTGCCCGAGGTTGCTTAGCTGGTAGAGGGGCAGGACCCAGACCTGGCCAGTTGGCTCAACCTACTTTTCCAGAATGCCTGCTACACGCTGGGCACAGACTAGGTGCCACATGCATAGATCACTACATCTGCACGTCTTCCTGTCAGTGTATCCCAGAATGTCTTGGAGGGCTTGTTGAAACACAGACCGTTGGACCCCAGCCCCAGTTTCTGATGGAGACAGTGTCGAGCGAAGCCAGAGAATCCGCCTTTCTAAAGCTGCGTGGGGACGCGGTGTGAGAGCCATTGGCTTACACCTCACTTCCCTACCCTTAGACTAGGAAAAGTAAGTTTAGCAAGGTATGTAGACACAAGCCATCTATGGGGGGGGCTGGGTGCCCCAGAAGTGCTCTGTGAAAGCGGAAATTCAGCTCTGAAGCTCCAGAGGGAAGAAGGAACAGTTTTAGGCCCCTGCGACATGCCAGTCTTGCCCTGGCACTAAATCACTTAAGAGGCGAGGCAAGATGTCTTCCTCGCTCAGTCTCTGAGATCTGGAGAAGTAACAGAGGCTCACTCCCGGGGAAGGTTTTGAGGTGTGAAGAGTATAGCATTTGGCATTCATGTGCTGGGACCCGGCTGCCAGTAGAAGTCCCCGTTCTGCCCCTTCCTAGGGGTGTCAGCTCGGGCATGTGACTTAATTGCCTTGTGCTTAGTTTCCCAATTTAGGAAATGGGATAACAGAACCTACTTTACCACGTTCACTGTGAGGATCAAGTGAGTTAGAACAGCACCGTCTGGCCCAGAGTTTGTCAATGACTTTGTTAACTGGTAGTTAACACAGAAAGTGAGGTTCAGGCCGCTGAAAGGGAGCTGGACTGAGTCTAGGGAATTGTTGATAAACTGATTTAATAATAACATCGATGATGATGACGGTAGTAGTAATAATAATAATAATTGCTATTAGTATTATTCGTTGAGACATTTGTGGGTCAGTTACTGTGCAAAATTCTATTGAGTTCTCTGAGTAATCCCAGGTGTTACCTCTGCTGTCGAGAGACTGAAGGTCTGTGGGGTTAAGCCCTGTAACACTCTGTGTGACCTTGGGCAGGTTGCCTCCCCTCTCTGGGCCTCCAGGATGGGACTGACCTTGATGTTCTCTAAGGGCTGTGCTGCTCCGTGGCTGCTCACCCCAATCATCAGGACACGTTAGTTCTTAAAGCCTTGGCACTCCCCAGAGTGGGGATTCCCCTCCCTTGCGCTTCAGGTATCAAAGGAACAGGCTCCCTGGAATTCGTGATTTGGAATTCGAGACACCTCACGAATCATATCCACCTTACGGCTCCTTCCAACGCTGGGCGTCTGTGTGGGAGGCGGCGGGGATGGCCCAAGGTGAAGCTGTGAACCGGGAGGAGGCTGCTTGGCACCCTGTCAGCTCCCCCCTCCTGCCCCCACCCTGCCGCTGGTGGGGGCAGCCGCTGTCCTTTATGCAGCACTGCCTGCGGGCCCGGCGCCGCCGCAAGTCTTCCCCTTGAGCTCCTTGAGCCCGGGAGCAAGCCCGGGCGGTGGAGAGTTTCCCTGTCACAGATGAGAAAACAGGCCCAGAGAGGTCAGACCGCTCACCCAAAGTCACCCAGCGCAAGGGTCAGAGTCAGGATTGGAATCCGGACTTGTCTGCCTCCAAATACCTTGCCAGTGACCATCACCCTAAACTGTCTCTCTGTCTCTCTCCTCCTCTTTCCCTGATTCTTAGCCTCCCTTCATCCTGCAGCCTGCACCCTTCCCCCCTACCTCCCACCCCCACCCCTGCCTCCCGCTCCAAACCTGTTCCTAGTGTCCCAGGAAAGGTCTGATAAGCACCTTCTAGGTACTAAGAAGCAGTAAAGACATCCAACCTCCTCCCCACCCCTGACTCTGATTTGGTAGCTCTGGGGTGATGTGCCCTCTTGATTATCAACCACAGTCCCTTCTGGAGGTTCTTTCTGGATCTAACCTTTAAGGCTAGGAATCCAAATGTGTTCAGAAGGGACCCCTACAGCCCCACTAGCAGGAGGAGGTCCCGGGTGAGAGACTTCAGCACATTTCAAACATGCAGTTCCAATCTGTTCTTTATACAGAAGAAAGTGCACTGCATATGGCGTCTGAAAACGCACTCTGGCTCTCCAGTAACTCACTGTGTGACCTAGGACGAGTCCCGTCCTCCCTCTGCGCCTCATGGATGAGAAGATTCTGGGCTCTACCATTTGGAGGTCACATTCTGCCTTCACACTGCCTGGAGGGCACGGTCCTTCAGGGAGGGCACTGGCACCCCTCATTTCCCTCGTTCGGTGTCCCCAAGGTCTAGAGAGGGGCCTCGCAAGCTCTGTGCTCAGTAAACACTGTAGAGGAATGAATGGTGCTGCTAAGCATCGAGTAGGCTGCTCCACTCTGCAAACTGTAACATACTAGATCCAGATAATCACCAAGATCGTAGCTAACTCGGGTTCCTAAAAGAAATCGTATTATGTTTTGTCTGATTTGATAAAATAGCTCAGCTTTGGAGAAATTTTATCTTTAACTACAGTTAAAGAAAAAAAATTTTTTTTTAGCAAAACCTTCTGAAAGTAATTTGACCCTATGGGTTTTTCTACCTCTAGTCATTTTCTTGGAGAAAAGCAAAAAATGAAAGCAAGCAGCTACTCAGTAATAGGCAATGCTGTTTGAGAATTTAAAGGCACAGACATGAAAGATTTAGCAGAGTGAGCGAGCTACCCCTGAAAACCTGGTTATAAATTTGCATCGACATCTTTACAATTGATGTCAATTGCAGACCAACTCAGAGCTCCAAATTCTAATCCTATTTCTGATCTTGACTTGTTTTGGTCACGGAAATGAGTCACTTAGATGCCGCGACCAAGCTTGCTCCTCTGGCAAAGGAGGACAGCATCGACCTATTTCATTCTTGCCTCTTGTTTGTTTCTTTCTTTCCTTGTCTTTTTAAAAGAATCCTCTGATCCATATCACTCTTGCCCGTTTTTATTCTCCTCTTCCTCCCTTTGCATCTTTACCCCCTATTCCTCTTTCTTCTTATTTTTTAATTAGATGAAATGTGGGGTTAGAGGATAGAAACCATGAGGCTTTTGTTAGTCTGTTTCCTTCTTTATCAATGAGGACAATGTGTACAGAAGATCTTGTGGATTTCACTGCAGAGGCAAGCTGAGAATTGTAACCAATCAGGAGAGAGCTTTCTCAAGAGTCCAGAGATATTTTGGTTTTTTCCTCTACTCACTACTTTGCTTTTGAAACCAGATTCCCAGCCCTTTGGAGAGTTCCTGGCTCCAGTGTTAAAAGGTACCCCTTTGTGCAAGCAGAAAAGTTACAGTTGATTAATAAGAGCCTGCTGCTATGGCTAAGACATCTCAGCCTCAGCCTTGGCCGGAGGGAGGACTGACAGTTTTAGAGGAGCACTAAGTCCGCAAAGATGGTCAGTGAGCATGTGGGGAAGGCATTTATTTGGTGCCAGCTTTTGTCAGAGATGACTTCATTTAATTATGGCATAATCCTGCAAGCTGGTGTGGCCTTATCCTCCTTTTACAGATGGAGAAACTGAGGTTCAGAGAGGGTAGACGACCTGACCAGGGCCACATAGATAGGAAGTGACCCAGCCCTTCTGACATCCTAAGCCCGTTTCCATTAGTTTGTCTCCTTTTTGCTTCCTGCCGGCAGGCTTGAGATGGACTGATTGCAACCAGATGGGAAAGGACCGGGGATCAGGTGAAAGCCCCTTATACCCACGCTGGCTCCCCCGGACTGGGGCTGGGGGTGAGGGTGGGGGTGGCAGCAGTGTCCCCGGAAAAATGGGAGGGGCAAGAGGCTCAGTTCGGAACTCCTGTGGGGTTTATGTGTGTGTGGGGAGAGAGAGAGAGAGAGAGAGAATGATAGAACCAGGATAAATATGTAATTAGGTGTTTGCTTCCAAAATGAAAATAGCATTATGACTTATTTCTGGTTTTAAAAGCACGGCATGCTCATGGTAACAAATTTAGTCGGTACAGAAAGGATTAGGAAAGGAAGTGAAAACAGCCTGTAATTCTACAAACCAGAAGAACCATGACCCGGAGCTGGGCTTTGAGTTGTGCATTCCCGGGCTTAGCTACTTTAAATTCATCTCAGTCTTGCCCATTGGCAAGTTGCCATGGGGACCACCAAACAGCGGCTGACATGAATTACTCTGATTTTTGAATTTTGGACTCACTTAGGGGTGGCTGGGTTGATGTCACCTGAAAACTCCTTTAGGGCTTATTTTCTCTAAGATGAATTTTTAAACTAGCAAAATATGATCAGCCCATTAAAAGTCATGCTTTCAAAAACGAACAGTATGAGAAAAATTTCGATATGATGTTTGACAAAAGGGAACGTAAAATTGGGTATCCACAATAACCTGAGGCTGGATTAAGACGTATATCTAGGGGCACCTGAGTGGCTTAGTCGGTTAAGAGTCTGACTTCAGCTCAGGGCATGCTCTCACGGTTTATGAGTTCGAGCCCCCCATCGGGCTCTGGGACTCTGTGCTGACAGCTCAGAGGCTGGAGCCTGCTTCAGACTGTCTCTCTTCCTCTCTCTTTGCTCCTCCCCTGCTCACACTCTGTGCCTCTCTCTCAAAAATAAATAAGCATAAACATTTTTAAAAAGATATATATATATTCACAGGAAAAAACACAAAGAATTTGCAGTAGTTCCTTAAAAAGTTATCAATGTGTATTTCTGGGTGCACTGACTGGTTTTTTTAAAAAAATATTTTTCTGTATTACTGAAGTGTTTATAAGGGGCATGTTTTGCTTATACAGTCAAAGAATAACATGCTATTTTTAAAAAAGGAGAGATGTTTGGGGACAAGATGTTTTTGAAATCCGCAGTGACTGGTATGCGCAGAGACAAAGTAAAGCAGGGTATTAAGCAATTTCCTGTTGACCTTAATCAACATTCTAGCCTGGATGGATGTTGGAGAAAAAGGTGGGAGTAACTGGCTGAGGGAATGTTCGTTTGCGTTTCTGAAATATTCATTTGCTGCAAATCCTCTACTCTGCACCATCTGCAATGGAAATGCCCGTTAAAATGAGCAAGAGAAAGATTTTCTCTGTTGGAGCCCCGAAAGTCCTCATTTAGAGTTAGGGTTCTGCTTTCCCAGTGGACGCGGGTGGTTTTTACCCGTGGACAGTCTGCCAGAAATCAAACAAAAGGGACAGGTAGGAGAAAACAGTCTGTAATTTTGGCTCTATGGATGTATGTCATGTAGTAAATTTCCTCAGCTCGGTGTGTGTTTCTGGTACGAAACTGTCAAAAACTCCCACGATAGCTCCCACTGTTTGGGGCCACCAGCAGGGACACTATGAGCCCAAAGATCCCTCCCGGGTGGCGCTAACAAGCTTCTCCAGCCTCCCATTGCTCTGTCCTTTCCAAATGAGTGGTAAAGACAACAATAAAAACCAAGGATCCTTAAATCTCAGGGGAGAGTGGAGAGGTGAAGGGAGGTCTGTTTTATGGCACACCTTCGATAAAAAAGATTTACAGGGAAGTCATTTTCTCTTCTTTCTAGGTGTTAGATTGAGAGGGTCCAGTAAACTAAACCCCAGAGAGAGCTTGGTATAAATAAAAAAAATCCGACAACTGTCAAAACAAATAGCAACCAATCAGAAATACAACGCTGAGGGAAGCGCGAGTTCCCAAATAATTTAGAGAAGTGTTAGCCTGTTACAGCAAGAGTAAAGACTTAAAGGGACCTTGGGAGGCAATTTAGGAAGCCTCCTGAATCTCAGACTTGGAGATCTGATTGAGAGAAATGGGTAATACAGGTCTAGTTTTACCTCTAAGGAATAATCAAAGCCCTAACTATCAGTGAAGAATACAGTCTTTCATTTGTTCACCTGTCAGTCACTGAGTGCCTTCACTGGACGGCTGTGAGCTGGGTGATGGAGATGCAGAGTGAAAGGACACAGACCTGTCCCTTGGACCCCAGAACATGGTGGGGGGAGGAACCATAGCTATCATGCAGGTGTCCTATACAGGGATAGAGGTAAATGCTGGCTGTTATTGTGGGAGATAGAGGAGAAGCAACTGTGTGTGTGTGTGTGTGTGTGTGTGTGTGCACGCATGCGCGTGTGTGCATGCTGATGATTGGCACAGATGAATTTGAAGGATACAAAAAGTTAGGCAGGTAAAGGGAGCCAGGAGATAAATATATAAGCCAGAAAGATACAATAGTCATTTGTTCATTCATTCATTTGACACATATTGAGCTCCTACTGTGTTCCAGGCACTTTCCCAAGAACTGAGTGAACAAGATAGACAATGTCCTTGCCTTCAGAGAGCTTATAATCTAGGCAATGAACAGGTAAGCAAACAAATCCAAAAAGAAGAGGCTTTCAAAGAGTAACGTGTGAAAAATATAAGAAAGTATAATGTGATCTGAGGATGTGGTGGGCCTGAAGATGGCCAAGGACCATCTCAGAGAGATTACCTTCCATGCTGTGCCCTGAGTCAACAGTCCAGAGCTCCAGGGAAGAACATTCAAGGAGGTGGGCATGGCAAGTGTAAAGGTTAGAGCTTGGTGTCTTGAAGGATCAGAAGAAAGGGCACTGAGTGAGGGGGACATTGGAAGGGGTATCGTGGTCAGAGAGGTAAGTAGGGGCCAGATCATGTAGTGCCTGTGGGCACTTGTGAGGACTTTAAGAATTGTTTGTAAAGGGTGTGAGTGGGTAGGTAGACCAGTTGGTCCCCTATGGTGATAGACCTTGGTGGGAAGCCATGGTGGCCTGGGTGGAGGTGGTAGTTGTGAACTTGGTCAGAAGATGACAGTTTGGGATTATGTTCCGGAGGTAGAAGCAACCGTTTCTATGGAAGGATTAGAAGTGAGTGGAGAAGGAAAGAGGAATAAAGGATACCTTCTGGGATGCTTTTGCCTGAACAGCAGGTAGATGGTGGCCATTTATAGAGGTGGGGGAGAGAACGTTTGTTTGTTTTGTTTGAAGTGGGGGATAGCAAGCATGGCATAAACCCACATTTATAGACATGGATGAGAGATGACAGGAAGAGCAGGCAGAGGTCTTGAAGGATCCCGTTAGCCCCATGAGAGCGCCACTTGCAATACTGAAGCTTCAGGCAGTCAATGGAGACTTTCACAATGGGAAGTAACATTGTCTGGTTTCATCTTTTGAGAGATGAGCTTCCAGTGTAGGTGTTTGCTTGGAAGGAGGTGGCAGGAAGCAGCAATTAGTCAAGATGCTGGGGTAATGGACCTCAAGCTATATTACAAAGCTGTAATCATCAAGAAAGTATGGTATGGCACAAAAACAGACACTCAGATCAACAGAACAGAATAGAGAACCCAGAACTGGACCCACAAACGTGTGGCCAACTAATCTTTGACAAAGCAGGAAGGAATATCCAATGAAATAAAGACAGTCTCTTCAGCAAGTGGTGCTGGGAGACCTGGACAGCAACATGCATAAGAAAGAACCTGGACCACTTTCTTACACCACACACAAAAATAAACTCAAAATGGATGAAAGACCTAAACGTAAGAGAGGAAGCCAACAAAATCCCAGAGGAGAACGCAGGCAAAAATCTCTTTGAACTCGGCTGCAGCAGCTTCTTACTCAACACCTCTCCAGAGGCAAGGGAAACAAAAGCAAAAATGAACTATTGGGACCTCATCAAAATAAAAAGCTTCTTCCCAGAGAAGGAAAAAGTCAACAAGACTAAAAGGCAACCGACGGAATGGGAGAGATATTTGTAAATGATATATTAGATAAAGGGTTAGCATCCAAAATCTATAAAGAACTTATCAAACTCAGTGCCCCCAAAACAAATAATTCAGTGAAGAAATGGGTAAATGACATGAATAGACACTTCTCCAAAGAAGACATCCATATGGCCAACTGACACATGAAAAAATGCTCAACATCACTCATCAGGGAAATACAAATCAAAACCACATTGATATACAATCTCACACCCGTCAGAATGGCTAACATTAACAACTCAGGCAACAACACATGTTGGCGAAGATGTAGAGAAAGAGGATCTCTTTTGCATTGCCGGTGGGAATGCAAACTGGTGCAGGCCCTCTGGAAAACAGTATGGAGTTTCCAGCAATTGCACTACTAGGTATTTATCCAAGGGATATGGGTATGCTGTTTCAAAGGGGCACGTGCACCCCAATGTTTATAGCAGCGCTATCAACATTAGCCAAAGTATGGGAAGAGCCCAAACGTCCTTCAACAGATGAATGGATAAAGAAGATGTGGTATATATATACAATGGAGTACTACTCAGCAATCAAAAAGAATGATATCTTGCCATTTGCAACTACGTGGATGGAACTGGAGGGTATTATGCTAAGCGAAATTAGTTAGAGAAAGACAAATATCATATGACCTCACTCATAAGGACTTTAAGATACAAAACAGATGAGCATAAGGGAAGGGAAGCAAAGATATATAAAGACAGGGGGGAGGGGTGAAACATAAAAGACTTAAATATGGAGAACAGAGGGTTATGGGAGGGGGATGGGCTAAATGGGTAGAGGGCATTAAGGGATCTATTCTTGAAATCATTGTTGCACTATGTGCTAACTTGGATGTAAATTTTTAAAAATGAACTATAAAAAAGATGCTCTTGTAATGATGCAGGTAGAGCTGGTGGTAGCTGAAGTAAGAGAAGGTGAGAAGTAGATTCTTGAGCTATTCAATAGGTAGAAGATGCAGAACACAGTGACTCAGTAGATGTGCAAGACGAGATAGATTTTATGGGTTCTACGAAGTTCATGGATGCTTTCTGTTCACTCCAATGCAGCGTAGAGCATGGGGAGGGTTGAGGAGGGGAGGAGTTAAGTTATAGACCCAAAGATGTGTCTTATAGTTAAGTTACAGACTCGCAGATGTGTACTGCTTCCCTAGTAGTCATTTGGCTCCTCCTTCTTCCCTGCCCCTCCTTCCCCGCAGTTCTGTCTTTCAAGGGGAGCTGACCCTGCCCCCATCTCCAAGGGTGGCTCCCATGTCTAGGCAGGTAACTCACCCCAGGCCAGTGCTTAGTATGAGAATGGACATGTGACTCACTTGGGCCAATGGGACGGGAGGAGAGGTTTCCGAGGGCTTCTGGGAAAGCAGCTTCATTGCTTTTACCTGAGAGTGTCTGGATGCAGCCCTGTCTAGTCCCCTGGTGCTGTCCTGTGCGGATGTGCAGCCCCAAATCGCTGCAGCTGTCTGGCCACCACTCTGAGGATACTGAGACCCAAGTGGACAGGCTAGAGCCGCCCAGTTATGTGAGGAAGCTGTTAACATGTTGTACAGCCCGTTTGCATTTCCCTTACTGGCAGCTCGGAGCATCCGGACAGATACATCCGGATACAGATGGTCAGTGGGACATCGGGAGGAGATTTCCAGCAGGCACGTGGGCTTTCCGTGTGGGCCTGAAGCTCAGGTTAGAGTCTGAGGCAGAAAAAGAACTCTAGCTCACACTCCTGAGAGCTGGTGTTAATAGGATTGTTTTCCTATTCAAATAAGAGGTAAAAAAAAATTTTTTTTAACGGGGAGAGAAGTGGCATAGTGGAAGGAAGAACTTCCTTGAAGAATGCTCTGTGGTGTGGTAGTGTAGGGGTGTGGTAGTGTAGGGGTGTGGTAATGTAGGGGTGTGGTAGTGTAGGGTGGATTATGGAGCCTCTTTAATTAAAGATCTAAAGGAGAGATGCTAATCATTAGAATGATTCAGACACTGTTCAGAGAGAAGCTGAATGACCTATTTTCTGAGATCTTTTAAAAGTGGAAATTCATTTTGTGTTGGTTGCCCCAGATGACCTCTAAGAGATGGAGACAAGCCCTGAGGAAGGAAGATGGCGGCTTTGGGGTCTGGCACCCAGGAAGGCCAAGTCCAGATTTCACACCTACGAGCTGACTTCTCTCCCTGAGCCTCTTTGTGAAGCACAGAAAACCTGTCCCCTCCCTCCCCCAAGGTGGTCCTGTGAATTAAATAGGAAGCTCCTATAAAGAGCTTGTACTATGCCTGGAAAATAGGAGCATGGGGGGGAAGGGGTAGAGGGAGGAGGGGGAGGTCCCCCTTCTTTCCCATTCTCTCTATGTCTCCCATAATGCTTTGTAAAAAAGTATTCTAACTTTTGAAAATGTTTATTTATTTACTTGAGAAAGAGAGAGAGAGAGAGAGAGAGACTGAGAGAGAGCGCCTGCATAAATGGGGGAGTGACAGAGAGAAAGAATCCCAAGCATGCTCCAAGATGTCAGCACAGAGCCCGTCAGGGGGCTCAAACTCACGGAATCGTGAGATCATGACCTGAGCTGAAACCAAGAGTTGGTCACTTAGCCGACTGAGCCACCCAGGCGCCCCGCTCCCATCAGGAGCATCCTCAACTCCAGCATCCTAACGGACATGGTTACCAGTGAGCTCTCCTTGTCAGATCTGACACTTAGTTCTCTGTTCTCATCTTCCTCCACCAATCAGTGGGCATTTAAAAAAAAATTTTTTTCTTACAGTTTATTTTTTGAGATAGAAACAGAGCGTGAACGGGGGCGGGGCAGAGAGGGAGGGAGGCACAGAATCCGAAACAGGCTCCAGGCTCTGAGCTGCCAGCACAGAACCTGACGCGGGGCTCAAACCCGTGAACCCCAAGATCATGACCTGAGCTGAAGTCGAACGCTTAACCAACCAAGCCACCCAGGTGCCCCCCAATCAGTGAGCACTTGAACTGGCCCATCAATCTCCTTGAATTTCCTCACTTGGCTGTGGCATCCCGGAGTCCAAGTTGGCTTGTTTTCCTGCCCCTCTGGCTACCCCTTTGTCTCTGCTGGCTTCTCCTCATCTTCTAGACCCTAGAAGGTCGAGTGCCCTGGGACTCGATCCTCAAGCTCGCTTCTCTAGTGCCTCACCCCTCAAGTGCCCCCAACTCAACCCAAGCAGAAAGCCCAATGCCCTTACCATGGGCCATCGGGTTCTGCCAGCCTGCACCTCCCAGTCTCCTCTGCTGCCTCCTCGCATTGTCTCCCGGCTCACCGGAACTCCTTGCCGTTTCAGGAAAATGCCATGCACACTGTCTGTTCAAGCCTGCTCACTTAACTGTCCCCTCTAGCAGGCATCTCCGTACCTCACTTCTCTCAGGTCCTTGTCCCAATGTCACTGTTTCGGAGAAACTGTCCCCAGCAGCCTGAATATAACCTACTGTCAGGCTTCATGCTCTCCCCTGCACCTGCTGTCGCAGCACTCAGCACTGCTCAATGCATTATATATTTATTCGTATATCTCCGCCATTAGAATGTCACCTCCATGAGGTCAGGGATCTTGTTTTCTGCACAGAATCTCCAGCGTCTGAAACGGTGTTTGGCGCAACATGGGCACTCAGTAAATCTTTGTTGAGTGAACGCGTTCATTGAGAGTTATTGTGATTGTTATCACTAATGTCGTATTTCCCCAAGTTTAAGCTTCTACGGCATATGCGTGCACAGAGGGAGTGCCAGTGACCTCCTGAGATCCCTCTTGGTTTTCCAAGTCCATTGGATGCTCTGTAAATTGCTTATGTGGGAACAGATCCAAACAGAAGTACTGATGCTCAGGGGCCTCAGATCACTGCACTCCTGGTGTTCCTGAACTTCCTTAAAAGCCGTCCTGAGCGATATGGTTAGACAGGCATTTAGACATGTCTGTTTTGGAGGCAGTCTGACCTATGGTGGAAACGTCAGATGAAACAGAAACATTCTGATGTTTTAAAAGCTTTAATTTACTCACGATAAAAGCCATAACATCTGAGTATGTCAAGTTTATAAGGCATATACTTCAGAACAGGAATGTGCCCACCTAATGTGAGGGCATGTCAGCGAATTGATTGACTTGTTGAAGGAGGACACTGGGAGCATCTTTGGAAGAAACAGAAGATATATCTGCAAAATATATCTGGAACTCGGCTTTAGGGTGAAGCTGTCATGCTCGCTTGCAGTATGAGGTTAGGTTATAAGTGAAATCGAACAGTTGCCCAGGTGATTCAAGCAGGTGCATCTCAGAGGCCCCGGAAGGACAGCACCCCCATGACTGCTGTCAATCAGTGTGGTGTAGTGGAGAAAGCATGGAATTTGGAGTTACACGGACTGGAGTATGTGTCCTAGCTCTGCTGTGTGATGTCAGGAAAGTTACTTAACAGCTCTGGGCTTTGGTTTCTCCTGTCTCCTGGCAGAGACTGCTATGAACCACCCGATCTGTTTTCCCTGGAGCCCAGCACTCAGCCTAACTGCATTTCTGAGCCTTCCTCGCAGTTGGTTACGAGCATGTGCCTGAGTTCTGGCCCAAGGAATGTGGTGAATGTCACGTGTCACTTCCAAGTGTAGCCCATAAGAACCTCTCGAGGGTTCTCCATCATGCTCTTTCCCCTTCTGGCCTGAGGCAGAGGAGCCTGGAAACTTCAGAAGCCACGTGCCAGGGACGGTGGAGCCACCAGCTCAGAAGGCACAGGTCGCTGCATCGGTGCCTCGAGGAGCGCTGCCTGCTTGGGACTTTGAGTGACTGAGAAACAAGTGTCAACGAGAAAGACAGTTCTGTGTGTCCCACTCCTGGGATCTGGGGGCTCAGTTGTTCTATCAGACACCACTGCCCTAATAAATGAGGATAAACATTTTTTTTTTGGAGACTTGAAATATATTTGGGGTTCGAAGCTCCCAGAACAGGTCCTGGTGTGCGACAAGGGGTTGGTACTGGTTCTTAGGATCCTCTCGCCTAGTTAATCTATCGTGGTCATCCCACTCCAGCCCCGGGAGGGATATCAAGAAGTATAAAATATAGTCCCAGCTCTCGAATTCTAGGCACAGACAATGGGAGAAAACAGTAACCCTCCACGATATATACAGTAGCCTTCCCTTATGTGCGGTTTTGCTCTCTGGGGTTTCTGTGACCCGCTGTCAACCTCAGTCTGGATGCACGTGGACCATATGTCAGGAGGTCAGTGATAGCCTAGCGCTGTGTCACATGCCTCCATCCTTCACTGCGCTTCACCTCATCACATAGGCACTTTATCATCTCACGTCATCACAGAAAGAAGAAGGATGACTGTTGGACAATAAGATGTTTAGAGAGAGAGAGAGACCACATTCATGTAACTTGTTGTTATATATATTATAGATTGCTATAACTGTTCTATAATATATTTTATTATTAGTTAGTGTTGTTAATCTCTTACGGTGCCTGATTTATTTATTTACTTTTTAAAAAAAGTTTTTATTTATTTCTTTATTTTGAGCAATCTCTACGCCCAGCGTGGGGCTCAAGTTCACAACCCCAAGATCAAGGGTCGCACGTTCCGCTGACTGAGGCAGCCAGGTGCCCCTTACTGTGCCCAATTTATAAGTTAAACTTTATCATAGGTATGTAGGGACAGGAAAAGACAGCATATAGAGGGTTCCGTACTGTCTGTGGGTTCAGGCATCCACTGGGGGTCTTGGAATGTTCGCACAGGTAAGGGGGATGACATAGATCCTTAAATACCAGACCTCTGAAGGACAAGAATGGAGTGTCTCTAGGATCAGCCATTAGAATTCAGAGGAAGTTCCCTTTGGTTGGGCTAGTTAGGGAAAACTTAATAAATCAGCAGGTTTCAGAAGAGATTGGTTACGTGGGCCACAAGTTGTGGTCAACTAAAAAATTTCTGTTTCATTTTGGACACATGATATAGTCAGTCTCTCAGCACATATCCGTTGCTAACCATGTTAGCAAGGTAGGCTGTTAGAAAAGTAACCTAGAATATGGAAAGACTATAAATTAGGACAAGGATGCTCATTACTGGGACATTTAAAATGTCAAATGATCAGAAGCGACCCAGATGTGCAATAGTGGGAACAAGCTTAGGCAGATCAGGGCGCATCCTGATGTACTCTGTCCCTGTGAAACTCCATCGTTTCTGACTGTGCGGGATGGCTCCTCCATCTATGACTTTGGCCCTGACTGCTCCCAACTCCACTCCCATATCTCTAGCTGCCTATGGGGTGTCTCTAACGTATCTCAGACTCAGTGTCCCCAGCCAAAGCTTAGGAGTCACACCCCATCCCCTGCCTCCGCCAGGCCCCCTCCACCCCTCTTGAGAATCAGGATTCTAGAAATCTCTTTTAAAGCCATCCTCTTCTCTTTATGTCCGCTGCTGCCCCTGGGTGCCTGGACTGTGGCTCACCTGTCCTCCTACAAGCGGTCTCAGCTCCTCTCCAGTCTCTTCCACATCACCTCTGAGCGTTTTGCCCCAGCTGTTCCTCACCCTGAAACTCCTCAATGATTTCCCAGTGCTTCTATTTTTAAAGTTAATTTATTTATTTGGTGGGGGAGGGGCAGAGAGACTGAGAATCCCAAGCAGATCTGAGAATCTGCACTGTCAGTGCAGAGCCTGATGCGGGGCTCGAACTCAAGAACTGTGAGATCATGACCTGAGCTGAAATCCAGAGTCAGTTGCTTAAAAAATGAACTATTGGAACCTCATCAAGATAAAAACCTTCTGCACTGTAAAGGAACCAATCAATAAAACTAAAAGGCAACCGATGGAATGGGAAAAGATAGTTGCAAATGACATATTGGATAAGGTGCTAGTATCCAAAATCTATAAGGAACTCACCAAACTCCACACCCAAAAAACAAATAATCCAGTGAAGAAATGGACAGAAGACATGAATAGACATTTTTCCAAAGAAGACATCCAGATGACCAACAGACACATGAAATGATGCTCAACATCACTCATCATCAGGGAAATATAAATCAAAACCACACTGAAATACCACCTCATGCTGGTCAGAGTGGCTAAAATGAACAAATCAGGAGACTCTAGATGCTGGTGAGGATATGCAGAAACGGGCACCCTCCTACACTGTTGGTGGGAATGTAAGCTGGTGCGGCCCCTCTGGAAAACAATATAGAGGTTCCTCAAAATGTTAAAAATAGAATTCGCCTATCACCCAGCAATAGCACTCTAGGAATTTACCCAAGGGATACAGGAGTGCTGATGTATAGGGGCACATGTACCCCGGTGTTCATAGCAGCACTCTCAACAATAGCCAAATCATGGAAAGAGCTTAAATGTCCATCAACTGACGAATGGATAAAGAAGAAGTGGTTTGTATATACAATGGAATACTACTTGGCAATGAGAAAGAATGAAATCTGGCCATGTGTAGCAACATGGATGGAACTGGTCGGTATTATGCTGAGTGAAATAAGTCAGGCAGAGAAAGACAGATACCATATGTTTTCACTCATATGTGGAACAGGAGAAGCTTAACAGAAGACCATGGGGGAGGGGAAGGGGGGGAAGTTACAGAGAGTGAGGAAGGCAAACCATAAGAGGCTTTTAAATACTGAGAACAAACTAAGGGTTGATGGGCTGGGGGAGAGGGGAAAGTGGGTGATGGGCATGGAGGGGGGCACTTGTTGGGATGAGCACTGGGTGTTGTATGGAAACCAATATGACAATAAATTATATTTGAAAAAAGTCAATTGCTTAACTCACTACGCTACCCAGGTGCCCACCCCCCGCTCCCTACTGCTTTTAGAACAAAGACCCAAATCCTTCACTTGGCTCACCCATACCTCCCTGTCTGAGCCTTGCCTGTCTCTCCACCTTCTTGTTCTGCTGTTCTTCTCCACTCCTTCCCCACAGTCCAGCCACAGGTCATTGCTCAGCTCTTCTCTCTGCTCCGAATGCACTGTCCAAACCCGCTCCCCGCCTCTAAACACAACATTGCCAGGCTCGCCTTCTGCGTTTCCTCCAGACCTCCCTGGACCCATCACTTCAAGGTAGCTCTCCATGGTTCTGCATCTCAGTCAGGTTCCTCTGGGTCCTGCATGGTAGCTTACAAGTAGCCTGGACCAAGGAAAAGATGGCTCAAGGGCCTTCTGGATGGTGAGAAGCTGGGTGTTAAAAAACATTGGTCACTAACAATGCAGCGTGGGTGTCTCCCTTTGTACAACTGAGTGTGAGACCATGGAGTGTTGTTTTGATATTGAGTTTGAACCAGGGCTTGTCATCTGTGCCAAAAATATTTACCATGTGCCTGACACTGTGCTCTTTACCCTGCTCCCCGGGAGCCTGCCATTTATTTAACACATTTCAGAAACCTGGGTATCAGGAGAGCAAAATCTGTTGCAGGGAACTCCTGTGACTGTGTTTTATTTCCTTGAGTAAGACATTTAATTTTCTGGGTCTCAGTTGTAATAACAGTCCTTGCTGACTGCCCCATGGTGACTGGGGCTGGCGTTCATGCTGCTAAAATACTTGGATATCTTTAGGCCTTGGATGTGATGCAGAGGAGAAGTCGGGCTTTGCATCTGAGCTGTTGAAGGTGCAACTTTCCCAAGACCATTTCTTGATCCCTGTCCCCCCTGGAGGACCTGTGCTATTAAACCAGAGAGCAGAGCAGGTCTTGGCTGGCAGGGACCCAGGGATTAATGTCCAGGGCGTTAACATCATAATTGGCCCGGCTTTGAAGGCGGCAACATCTGCTGTGTGAGACCCTGATGCCAGAGCCCATGTGGCACCTCCCGGCTGGCCAGGACCCCCTGTCTTGGGAGGCTGCAAGGCAGCCGGAGGGTGGGGGGGGTGGCTGCACTTAGCACACACTCCATGGCTACTGTCAGGTGTTGAAAAGCTCTCATTAGGGCCAAGGAATTGACATGTCCTGGGCTTCTCAAGAAGACAATGGGGACCCACGGGAGAGGCTTTGCGCTGGAAGGCGCCCAGGGACTGGTAATTGAGTTACTGGTAAAGTACCGAGGTGCTGTGGCCGTGACAAGTATTAGTGGCGGGAGGCTGGTGGGCTGTTGCAAGGCTATTCTGTGCTTTCCCTTTGGCACGGAGTATTTGGAGATTAATTCTTTCTTTAAACATGTTTACTGGGGCAGTAGAGCCCGGTGTTCAGGAGGGCAGTTGGGAAGTCAGACTGCTGGTACCTGGAGGATGTACCCCATGGCGGGATGCATTGTCTCTGTCACAACATTCCTGGGATGCCTCATCTTCCAGATGAAGACACCGAGGCTCCAGCAGGCTGAATGCCCTGCCTAAGATGACACAGCCTTCAAAGATAGATTATGGATAAGAATCTTCTCTGTTTTCAGGCCCACACTGCCCTTACTACATCCTGGGTGCATTTGTGGACACGGCCCAGTTAGGTCTGTATAGTTTTCTTTGCTCAGTTTCCCGCTTCCGAAAGAGCTCTCAGATGCACCCACTTCCTACCACTCCCGGCCTGAGCGGCTCTTATCTGCATGACTACAGCCTCCCAAGCGGACTCTCTGCCCCTTCTCTGCTCCCCTCTGCCTACCCAGCAGGGGCAGATTTCAGGATGTCACTTCCATACTTCCCGTCCCTCAAAGGCTTGCCATTGCCATGAGGCTAGATTCCAAAATACTTAACAAGGCCTGCAGCCCCCCCCACCCCCGCCCCCTGTGTCTCCCGCTCCATCTCCTTCCATCTCTGGACTCTTGGCTCTACCCACATAGTCTTCCTGAACGCTCTGGAAGGCTCTATGCACTTAGTTCTGCCTTGGGGCCCTTACATATGCCATTCTTCTTCTTCTGCCTGAAACTCTTCCCTGACTTTTTTCTGGGTGACATCTAGTCAACCTTGAATGTTTCCTCCTTGGAGGATGTTCCTGTCTACCAAAGTCCTCTTCTTAGTGTCCCCTGCTCTGCCTTCGTCACTTGTTAATTTCTTGCAATTATTTTTTTCTTCTGTGACTTTGCTGCCTGCTTTCTTTGGTCTTGGTCTTTCTCTCCCTCTATTTTGTGAGCTTCTGGAGGTTAGGGACCTGGATGGCTCTGTTTCCACAATCTCCCCGCATCAAACCCATTGCCCGGCACTCAGTGCATTTCCAACAAGCACATTTTGTATTTGTCGAATGAATAAATGGTTCTCAAAAACTGCTGGCATTGTCTCTGACAACGTAAGTGCACGTAGGCATATTTATACCAGCCAGTTCATTCTAAGGCAGTTTTCATCCATTTATTCATCCATGCATTGTGTCCATCAATATTTACTAAACACCAACTGGATGCTGGAGATGCAAAACTGAACAAGAAAAGTTGCCAGCCCTCCAGTAACTGAGTAACTCGGGGGGCGGGGCAAGGCTGTGGAGACAAATCCTGAGCTTCTGAGTCAGGTGTGGGTGACTGGTTCTCCAGTTACTCAGTGTGTGACCTTGGGCAAGTCACTTGTCTCTTCACTGAGCTCCTGGCGACTCCTCTGTAAAACGGAGATAAGCAGGCACATCTTGCAGGGCTATTCTGATGCTAACATGTATGAGATAAAGTGTGTAAAAGCAGAGCGCAATAAAGAGAAGATGTTATTTTTATTTTTATTAGCTGTGTGGGGCATTAAGGGAGAGTCAGGTCATCTACCTGGTGGTGGTGGAGAATTAGAGAGGCTCTAATACACTATGAAGTGCCTTTGAGGCAGGGTGGGTAGAGGTGAGGGCTTGGTGACAACAAAGAGGGGTTCCTGGGGTGGGGGGCATCTGGATTGCAGTGTTTTGAAAATAAGCATCTCCTCATTTCTCTCTCCTTGAGGGGCACAAACCACCTTCTCTTCTGAGAATAGTTTAGTTTGTCTTTGGAAAAGCCCCAATGCACCAACACCTCCCCCACCCTCATCCCTGTTCCCATCCTGTTCCCTTCCCCCCTCCCCCCCTCCCTGCTGCCAAGCCTGTACCTCTTATTTCCCCTTTCCTCTCAAAACTCAGAAGAATGGGGGATTGGAAGCATCTCTGTCATCCGTCCAACGAAATTAGGAGCTGGCAGCTGTGGTTCGATTAATCCCTCCTCTCCTCTCCCAACCTCTGGGAGACTTGTGCTCAGGAAGGACAAGGCAGGGATATGAGACTTAGCAACAACTTGGAGATGGATGGGGGCCCGGAGGCCACCTCATCTGGCTTCCATCCTGGGCAGGAATCCCCTGGCAGTACCCTTGAGGAGGGGCCCTGCTGTACACTTTCTTGAATGTGCCCCGACCCTAGGTCATGTCAGTGGGAGTCAGTTTCAACATGAACTTCAGTCTCTAAGCCCACAGGATTCAGTAAAAAGCACTGCAAAGTAAACATCTCTTCAAGGAAGAAGTAGCAAGGTATTGAATGGTTGGGGCCCTGGGAATCTCACTGCCAGGATCTACATCCCAGCTCTGTCACCTTGGACTGATGAACACAGCTAAGCCTCAGTTTCCCAATCTGTAAAATGGGAATGATAATGGTAGTCCCTTCCTGGGAGCTGTTGTGGGGATAGTTGCAATAACAAGGGGGAAGCCCTTAGAACCCTGCCATGTCCAGAGTCCTGGCTTGACACCTAACGGTGTTGACGGTTAGGATTAAGTCTTGGTTGAACCCTGCCAAAGCAAGGGCTGGAGTGAGATTAGAAGGGCCCAGAAAAATCCTCAGCCTCCCTAACTCCCTCTTTCTGCTTTCTGAGGAAAGTGCCTTCGCCAGGGAGCAGTGCCTTTCATTGTGTAGCAACAGAGAAGCTTGCGGCAGAGTAAAGAGAGCCAGGCCTCTGCAGTGGACAGTCTGTGGGCCTCTTACTAAGCACCTGGCCATGGGTACTTACCTACCCTTTATGCACTTCTGTTTTCTCACTTGCCAGACAGACACTGCCATCTCTACAAGAGAGGGTAGGGTCTGATATTTTAGCATCGCCTCCCCTGGTTCACTCTGGTCAGGGCCACCTTGGTGACTGGTTACTGCCACTATCTCCTGTCGGGCCTCTGTTTCCCTGTTTGTCCCCATATAGGTTATGCTCCTCCCACCAACCAGAGCAAGCTTCTGAAAACCCAAGTCAATGAACGTCCAATGTTGCTGCTTTCAATATCCCTGAATCAGTAACTCTCATCCTGGCCTATAAGCACATCCTGTCTTCTCTACCTCTCCCATTCATGCTGCTCCCTCCCATGTGGCTCCTTCTGGGAAGACCCCAGGGCCTTTGCTCATGCTGTTCCCGATCCCTCAGCCTAGAATGTGTTTCCCCCAGATAGCAGCATAGCTCATTCATTCTGCCCAACCCTCCCCTCCTCTGAGAGTCCCTGCGTGGCTACCTATCTCTCATGGCATTTCCTTTTGGGCGCTCCCTCTCCCCCACCCCTGCTCCATCTTTCTGCACAGCACTTATCAGGGCCTGACAAACGTTTATGTATTTGTTAGTCTATTGCTTTTTTCTTCTCATCAGGCTGCAGAGCCCAGAGAGGGGAGGATCCGCCTCTTTGATCTCTGCTGGATCTCCGGCACCCGGCGCAGTGCCTGACTCGGTGTAGATAGTAGTTTTTGAATGAACAGGTGCAGAGCATGCCCAGGGATTAACATTGTGGAAATGGGCCTGGTCCATTGTAGGTATTTGATAAGTGTGAGTTTTTAATCCCTTCATTATCAAACTAGAAAGTACATTGAAAGAGCAAATACCCTTGGGAGGGGCAACACGGGTGATTTCAACTCACCTGGGATTCTTGCAAAGGGGAAGGCTAAGGGGGGGTGGGGAGGAAAGCAAGCGGAGGCCCCAGCCACACTTCACTTGCTAAGCAGTTTTGCCTCTGGCCAGCTCTGTTTATGCCTGCGTAGGACGATTCTCCAGGCAATTGAATTGAATTACCCTTTTCATTCTAATAATCTGAACGGAATTCAGATGTGGTATTTGATGAGGTCTTGTCTATCGAGCGACTGCAGGACTGCCTGGCACATTGCAGCAAACGACCATCAACTTGAGGGCCGCCGTGCCTCCACCAAAGTGCCAATATTTCCGTGGAAAATCCCGGTCATTTACAGTTTATGTCTCAAAAATGAATTTTTATTTCATTGGCTTAATCTTCAGAGTTATCAGAAACGTGTGTTTATTCCCAGGGAGACTTCAAACGCATGATTCTCGTAACAAGACCAGAGCTGGAAGATTTCCTGAAGTGGGGGAAAAGGAAAGTGCTCCCTGCCTGGCTGGAATTGCTGTGTGTATGATGCCCTGCAGAGAGAGAGAAGAGAGCAGGCTGGACGCCTTCCAGAAATCAGAAGGGAAGCTGATTCCTACTTGGGAGGGTGTTAAAATCTTAAGAGCAAGGCCAACAGACCGAGGGGAGAAAGTGAAGGAGAGAGAAAAATGTGTGAGCATTTTTTTTTTCTGTTTTCTTACAGCCAAATGCCTGGAAATCTACAGCATCCGGCAATTCCCTGGCCATGGCGCATAGTAAGACTCAGGAAATATAAGTTAAATTGGAGTTGAATTTGGCTGATGAGGGTTTGGAGGCAGTGTTAGCTGCTGTGATCTGATTCGACCAAGTCTCTCCCCGCACTCCCCTCCCCCTAGCGCACTCAGATTGTCTAATAACCTGTCACAAGTAGCAACAGCACTGAAGGCTTTGGCTGTGTCACAGGAAAAGATCCAGCCCTTCCCAGGAGATCTCCCCAGCACAGGAGCCGGCCCAGCTCTGCCCACACACTGGGTCTCTGAGTCAGAAGGGCATGTTTTTGCAACTAATTTTACTACTCTTGTTTCTATCGCATTGGTGAAACCCTGCTAGCTTTTTTTTGGGGGGGGAGGGGGGAGGAAAGGGGTCTGCACCAGCCAAGATCCCAAGATTAGTTATCTTGATAAGGAGACATTTCCCTGACCAGCCTCCCACCCTGCTTCCTCATTTTCTGCCCTTAGACAGCTCGGGAGAGATAGACAGCAGTGCAAACAGCATCATCAAGGAAACATCTCCTGCAGCTCGTCTGCCAGGCAAGGGCTCTTGGAATCATAGATAATTAGTGAAGTTGTAGCAGCCAGCTAACTCAGCACCAGTGCAACGCTACTTGGTTAGTGATTGTAGTATCTCTAAGTAAAGGGGTTATTCCAAGCATCAGTTATGGGCAGATGCGACTGACTTGTACTGTCCCAGTCTTTTGTGGGTGTAGCAACAGAGCAGACAAAACTCCTTACTCACTTGGGACTTATATTCTAATGATCCACATTTGTCTACCTATCTTATGCAGTGACTTGAAATGACATAGACAATAAAATTACAAAAGAAATATATCAGGATCAAATAATATGCCAATGAGAAGGGAAAGTCAGCACTAGGGAAGAAGAAATACCACTAGGAAATTCATACTGCCTTATAGAGCTGCCAATGCCAAGTGGGAACTTTGGTCTGAAACTCCTGGATGGCCAAGGTAGAGAGGGGAAGTATATCAGTCACATGAGTCTCGTTGTTCAGAAAGGGATATCAATACTTTCCGTATTTCTTCTTACAGTAAAATCTGTTATCTAATCATATGACCTTATTTGAGCCTTAGAACGACCTTATGACTCAATGATCATTATTAACCCCATTTTACAGGTGGAAAACCTGGGGCTTAAAAAAGTTGTGTACCTTTCCCAAGGTTGTATCTGGAAAGTGGCAGAGCTGAGGTGAATTTTCAGGCAGTCTAAATTCAGAGGCAGTGAGCTAGTGCTCTTAACCATATGTAGTTGGCCCTTGAACTACGCAGTCAAAAATCTGAGTATAACTTTTGAATCCCCCCAAAACTTAACTACTAATAGTCTACTGTTGGCTGTAAGCCTCATTGAGAACATAAACAGTTGATTAACAGTTTGTATGTTATACATGTCATACACTGTATTCTTACACTAAAGTAAGCTAGAGAAAAGAAAATTTTAAGAAAATCCTAAGGAAGAGAAAATATTGTACTGTGTATGTGTGTATATATATATGTACTGTGTGTGTTTGTTTATATATATATGAAATTCATTGGTTTCTAGGCCCAAGACATCCCAAGAATGGGAAAACCAGAGCTGTTAGGTCCCGGGTTTGAGATGGCCTGGGCCTAAACTAGCCTGCAATCTTGTACTCATTTCCTGTTGTCATAAAGGCAGAAATAAGTAAAAAACAAACAAACAAAAAAAAAACAACAACAATCCCCTCTAGCTGGGCTCTGTCTGTTCTCAGGCTCCAGCCTTACAAGGAAGCCTCAGTAGGTCTGGGAAGAGGTGTGTGGTGCTGGGAAAAGCCCTTGAAAGGCGCTCTCCAAGGTGCTGAAACACGAGGGGCTTACTCTCCTTTCCAGATTGGCCTCTTCCCTCTAAGTCACTAATCCTGGTAACCCCAAGAGTGAAAACAAAACAAAACAAAACAAAACAAAACAAAACAAAACAAAACAAAACACCGTCCTTCAAATAGGAGACAAACTGCATGACCAAGTTGACAAAATGTACCAATTTGTAAACGTTCAAGTTTATTTACAGGCTATGCCAACCCTGAGAGGTAGCACAGGGTAAAGGTTATAGCATGGACTCTAGAACCAGACTGCGTTAGCTCAGCAACTCATTAGCTGCGGGACTTTGGGCCAATTTCTTAAACCTTCTATGCCTCACTTCCTCACTGTAAAATGGAGGTAGTAGTAATAATAATCATAATAATACCCCAGGAAGAATTGTTGTGAGGGCCAAATAAGTTGTAAGTCACTAAGCACTGTAAAAAGTGCATGGCAAATAAGATCTATATGTGTGTTTGTTAAGAAACATCTCTTAGAGCAAAATTGCTTGGTAATGGGGACATTTCTGGGATGATGAACCCAGCAGAGTAACTCATGCCATTGGGTAAATCAAGCCTTAGGGGATGCAGTGATGGCAGATGACATAGAAAACAGCATCTTGTTCTCATTCCTCTCTACCACATTTACATGACAACACAAAAAACTATGCACCAGATGCAATTTCCTCTTGCATCTTGGACTTTTGAGTCCAATGATTTTCTAAAATGTTGAATTCTGTTTGCTCTACAGTTTTTAAACAACAGCTGTTCATTCCACCCCAGAGGTGGCAGTGAGTCTGTGTTGGGGGATGTTGAATGCATACCCACATCCCTTGGCTCCTCACGGGGATGTTAGGGGGGTCTAATTAATTACTGTTTGTAAAGCATTGAGAAATTCTCTAGTGAAAGTTGCTATAGAAATGCAAGTTGCTGTATTATGATTACATGTACTTGTAATTGTTTTCAAAGTTTACTTATTGGGCCGGGAGAGAGGGAGAATATATGTTTTTTTTTCCTTGATGATGTGGATAATGCTTTGTAAATTGGCATTTATGGATGTCAAATCACTTTATGGAGATGTATCTTCAGAGCTACAAGAATCTCAGAGTGGGAAATGCACATTGAGCATTCCTTCTTTTGCTTTTGCTTTTTTCACTCCTTATTTCCACAGTTTAACTAATGTGAAAGAAGCAACCATGTGCATCCAAACTTAAAATGCCCCAGTACGTATTTTTATATAAAGTTTCCTACAATGGAACCAGTTTTTTTTTTATAGAACACGCCTCCCATTAATTTATGTTAAAGGCTGAGCAACATTAGGTTGAAATAAAATTTTGAAGCAGAAACAAAGAAAGTTAGGGGTAGATGTGAACTCCAACAATTAAAATTTTGTGTTGGGTGCCTCTAAGTCTTGGCTTGGCTTTATTTTGTTAAATTGTGGGAAATGGTTAATAGCAAGCTCACATCTGAGAAGTATCTTTCCATGGTTATATATATATTTTTTCTCTTCATTATCTACTTTCCCCTATTTTATAGGAAAATACCTATTTTATTGATGTGGTTGACCGCTATATGAAACCTACCCACCTTCCTCTAATGTATCTATTTCCTAACTCAGGTGTGAGATAGTGATACCAATCTTAACGTACTAAAAAGGAAAAGTTGACTGGAATTAAAATTTAGCATTATACGGAGGCAGCGCCCAAGACCTTGTTTGTGAGCTGTTTACACTGTGCTGAAATCTGAATCAGATAAGAACGCTATCAGTGCTGCCATTAGCTACTACTCCTCAGTCAAGTTTTATCTATAGCCTCACAAAAATTGATTTGCAGTCAGTTATATTTGTTTTTTAAAATCCCATAAAATCTAAGAAGCCTATTTCAGTCTGTAAAATGGAGCAAATAATTGCCTCTTTTATATGAATAAAGTGTAAAATCCATACCTGGACTAATGGCCATTTTCCTATCCCTCAGAAGGCGCTTTGAGTGCCCGCCACACCATACACCACATAGATTTTCTAGGTTTATGCTCTTTTACGAATTTCTAAACCAAATTTGGAATTCTCATCAACCCTTCCTGCTGTTTTCTGCTACCTGCCTCTCACCTTTACCCGCTACAGACATTGACATTCTCTGCTCTAGTATCTTGTATGTGGTGAGATTTCTCACCCACTAATCAATAAAGAAAAGAATGAATGGATGACCTGGGGCTTACTCTCGAGGGTAGGGAGTCTTATATTTGCTTGTAGCCTTTGGTATGGTGGTCTGATGGCAGGGGGCAGATAATGATAGTATTTATTCAAACCATCCAATGCACATCTGCTCATGATGGCTTTTGTTCCTAGTGGATTAGCTATATTGCAAAGGATCAATAAGCCAAATAATCCTGGCAGATCTTCACTTAAAATTCTTAGGGATGCTGTCACTTGCTTAACTGCATTCAGTCCTATTGATTTACCTCTCACATCCTTCTAATTTTCTCCTTCCCTACTGACCATCCTAGTCTGGGCCACCACCGTCTCTCACCCGCACAGCCACAGTGTCCCCCTAAGGTCTGCTCTCAATCATTCTTGCTCCTTCTTACCTCTTCATCTTCATTGTAGCAGAGGGGTCATTTAAAATGCAAGTCTTATCATCTCGATTATGGGGTTCTTAAGACCCTTCAGTGGCTCTCATTGCTTTAAGGACTAAAAAAAAAAAAAAAAAAAAAAAAAAATCTGCCTTTGTTTCTCCCTCCACAAGTCACTCTGCCTTCTTTGCTCTAGCCACTCTGCCTTCCTTCCTGGTTCTTAATTATCTCAGTTTGCTCCCCTGCCTTAGGACCTTTGCACATGGTATTGCCATTGCCTGGAACACTCTTTTTTCCCCTCACCTTTTACCTGATTACCATGTCATCCCTTAAAGCCCAGCTTCCCCAATCTAGCTAAAGCTTTGCTTGCAGACTCTTTCTAATGCCCAGTGATTTTTCCTTCCTCACAGTGTAGTTTGTAGGGGTGTGTGTGTGTGTGGGGGGGTGTATGTCTAAGCTCAGAAGAGAAGGAGTTGGGCCTGTTCTTTGCTCCCCACTCTATTCCCAGAACTTAGAATCCCCTGGGACAAAGGAAGGATTTAGAAAAAAAATTGTAGAATGAATGAATAACTCTGGACTAAATTTAAGATCTTTGTCTAACAAAGCAGCAGTCAGGGAAGAAATTTATATGCTCAAATGCCTGTTTTCCAGCTGCTGGGAAGGTATGCATCACCCAGCTCTACTATCAGTGAGTCCTTGGTATCAACCTCAGAAATGATGTGATTTTTTTTTCCCAGTAGAAGTTCAGCCCTTTATAAAATAATTCCTGCACATCGTGGCAGGTGACCAAGAGGTCCATGCAAATAATTAAAGAAGGGCACATGATTGCCAAATCAAGCAACAGAAAAAAAATAATACCAGACAATTGTACAATGAGGATTCTTTATCAGTGAAATAAATAGCCCAGAAGCCATCCATGTGGAAATGTCCCAGGGACACAGTGTTCTTGGTAAGGTGAGGCAAGCAATCCCCCCTCACTAGGCTCCCACTGGCGTGTCTGGCTTGTGTTGCCCTCCCCCGTTCACACCTTCTGACCAGGACAACCTTGCTCAGAGCACCCCCAGCAAGTCACACCAGGAACGTGATTCCTTCTGCTCAGCCTGCCTCCCTTTCCCATCACCTTCTTCGCGCTTCCATTTCTGGAACCCCGGGGCAAACATCCATTCATCACTTCCCTGTCCAACTAACCCCTTATCCAACATTTCCTTATCCAGATGAAATTTTATTTTATTTTATTTTATTTTTTTTAAATGTTTTATTTATTTCTAGGAGACAGAGAGAGAGACAGCGTGAGCAGGGGAGGGTCAGAGAGAGGGAGTCACAGACTGAAACAGGCTCCAGGCTCTGAGCTGGCAGTCAGCACAGAGCCCGACGCGGGGCTCGAACCCACGAACCGCGAGATCAGGACCTAAGTGAAAGTCGGACGCTCAACCGACTAAGCCACCCAGGCGCCCCTAGTTGAAATTTTAATGTTTCCTTCATTGTCTGAGTAAATGGCCCATCCACACCGTCCATCAGCTCATGGCAGAACCCAGGGGATTGTCCTTGCTTCTTTCTTCTCCCTTCAATCCCAGGCACATCCCATTCATCAAAGTCCTGCCCCAAATCTGGTCCTTTCCTCCTACCACACCCTCCTGATCTTAACCACCATTTTCCCTGCAAAGGTGTCCCCGTGGGCCCGCTCATCTTTACTTGCTTCCTTTCAGCCACACTGGCCTCCTGCTGTTCTTCAACATTGCAGGCACACTCCTCCCTCAGGACCTTTGCACTAGCTGTTTCCTCTACCAAAGACACCTTTCCCTAGATAGTTATTATTTATTTATTATTCCCTAGATATTATTTGGTCTCTCATCTCCTTCAGGTAGTTTCTCAAACATTCCTTCCCACTAAGACCTTCCCTGTCCACTCTATAAAATATTGCAAATTTCCTTTCCCAGAAACACTCTAGCCCACGTCCCCAATGTATTTTTCTCCTTATGTGCCTAGAAGGAGTCTGCATTTGGCTTAGTGCTCTGTGTTGCCAACTCTAAATCCATTAGGTATCTTTCTAACCTTGAAATTAAGACCTGAGCTGAGATCAAGAGTTGGACACTTAACTGACTGAGCCACCCAGGCACCCCAAGATATCTTTTTTTAAACAAGGGACCCTGCAAGTTCATTTTGACCTTGCTTCCACAAATTACGTAGTTGGTCTTAGCAACATGCTATGTCTTTGACTTACTTTGTTGCTTGCATATCTCCCCACTAGGGAGTGAGCCACAGGGGCAGGGGTCCTCACCTCTTTTGTCCATCACTGTAACCCTAGACCTAGAACAGAGCTGTGTATGGGGTAGATGCTCAAGACATATTTGTGAATAAATGAGTCCTCCCGGTTAAATTAGCCAGACATCTGGGAGTCACCCTTGACACTTATCAACTTCCATGGACCCCCACATTCAAGTTACATCTATTTTGTTCCTTAAATATAGTTTAGATCTGTCTGATTCTTTCCATTTTCTCTGTACCACCCTCAGCCGGACTACCTGGATGCTTCCTTGCACTGTGCTTCTTAACTAGTCTCCATCGTCCCCATATGTCCAACCACTCCCCATAGTTACTGCCTTCTACCTGAAGAGCCCAAGATGAAGGTCAAAGTCCCTGACATGACCTCGAGGGCCTGCCTGAACTGGCCCTGTCTGCCTCTTCTCCCACATCCTGCCCTCCCTCTTGGCAATGCAGCCTCCTGGGCCCCCTTTCGACCCTGCAAATACATTGTTTGTTGTTTGCTTGCAAACCCTTCTGTCTCCTGTTTCCAGAACACCTTTCACTCCCTCTAACTCTTGCTCACCCTCATCCCTTTCCCAAACTCCTGAGTTAAATCTCCCCATTATTTGCGATCACAGTGGCACCTTCCATACGTCTCTTCTCTGTAAGTCTTACGATAGCAGCAACTGGACAATGATTGGTGTGCTTTCTTTCCTTCTTCCTTTTTTTTTTTTTTTTAGAGAGCATGAGTATGGGAGAGGGGCAGAGAGAAAGAGAGAGAGAGAGAGAGAGAGAGAGAGAGAGAATCCCAAGCAAGCTCTACACTCGGTGCAGAGCCCAAATGGGGGCTCAATTCATGACCCTGAGATCCTGACCTGAGCCAAAATCAACAGTTGGGTGCTCAACCAACTGAGCAACCCAGGTGCCCTGATGTGCTTTCTTGATTGTTCTCTCTCTCTCTTTCTCAAATTTATTATCAAGTTGGCTAACAGTGTATACAGTGTGCTCTTGGTTTTGGGGTAGATTCCTGTGATCCATCACTTACATACAACACACAGTGCTCATCCCAACAAGTGCCCTCTTCAGTGCCCATCACCCCTTTCCCCCTCTTTCCTCTTATGTCCACAGGATTGTAGGGTTAGAAGGTCAGGGGCCACACCTCTGAGATCTCTGCTCAGTAATGCTGCTCAAGTGTGTGAATGTGTGGCAGGAAGCCCTGCTGAGCAGTTAATCTAGGTTGAGTCTTCAATGGCTAGTTAGCTTCCACACTGAGTCCCAGGAGGCAGACAAGCCTCAGGGCATGTTCATGGTCTTATAGTCCGCAAGCTGTAGGGCTAAGATGCAAAGTTGACCCCATGGGGATGGGGGGGAGGGAGGAGCTGGGCTGTATGCAGAAATCTTGTTACCCAAATCCAGAGTTGGGCCCCATGGTATTTCTTTCCTTTTTTTTCCCTTTTCTTTTAAAAATGTGGATGAGTTGCTAACATTGATAAACTGGGAGGTTTCACGTAAAAAACTGATTATTTGGCTTCTTTTGAAAAGTTGAAAGACCCAACAATCTTGGGCCTGCAGTGCGGCAGTTGGCTGGAGCCGGCTGGGGCTGCCTTGGCTGGGACCTACAGCGCATGGTGGTCCCAGAAGGTGGAGGAGGCCACCGCCTGTCCTCTCCATCCCAGTCTCAGCCCACGGAGACAGCAGGGCTGGATTTTCTGAAATAAGAAGGGCTGCAGGGATTGCAAGAAGTCAAGGAGAGACAAGCTGGAAAGGCCAGAGGTGTTAGCAGACTCTAAAGGCTCTGGGCTCTGGAGGGGACCCAGGCGCTAGGCTCCCAGCCTGAGGCAGTTCCCTGTGTCCAAGCTTGTGGAAGTAAAGGAGCTAGCCACCCTCTGGATGAGGAGGGCATGGACAGGGAGATGGCTTGGAAACTACGGGCTCTTTGTTACGGGTTCTTGATGGTGTAAGGCCATTATGAGATAATGGGGAGAGAAAGAGGCATCTCAGAAACACAGCTGATGTCAAATTTTGTGTGTGTGTCTATTCCAAGAACCGTGTGTGTGTGTGTGTGTGTTTGTGTGCGTGTGTGTGTGGTGGGAGGTTGGGGGTGGGGGGACTCTCAGAGTCAGATTTAATTTGTTTTAGAACAAATAGAGCAATGCAGGTTTCTTACATGTAAGAGCTGTGGCTGAAGCTCTTACATGCCTCACTGAAGTGAAGTTTCCCATATTCTCAAAATGACAGAATCTTTGAGGAATGCTGTTCATCCCTTCCTCAATTTGTTTGCACTGACCAGTGAGCTTGGGCATGCTTTACCCCACATGCTTCCCTTTCTTCTTGTGGTTTTAAGACTGACACTTAGAAGTCCATTATGACACTACTCAGTGCTGCTTGTATTTGGAAAGCCTGTGGGAAAGCCACGCCCTTGAAAAACCACAAGTCCAAACCAGGTAGAACAGTCTGTTAGGAAGGTCTGTCTTTGGGGCACTTGGGTAGCTCAGTCAGTTAAGCATCTGACTTCGGCTCAGGTCATGATCTCGGGGTTCATGGGTTCAAGACCCATGTCAGGCTCTGTGCTGACAGCTCGGAACCTGGAACCTGCTTCAGATTCTGGGTCTCCCTCTCTCTCTGTCCCTCCCTGGCTTGCACTCTATCTCTCAAAAATAAATAAATGTTAAAAAAAATTAAAATAAAAGAAGGGCTGCTTAGCCTCAACATTATAAAAATGTTCCAACCTAATTTAGGCTTGTGATGGTGTGAGAGTGAACTTTGTCTACAAGAATTTCAAAGGGTCTCAGAACTTGAGGTGACGAGTCTCCCCTCCTTGTCGGGTGGTCTGGTTGTTAAGGGCAGGATCCTAGATTTCTCTCTTCTCCTCTGCTCTCCTCCCTCCCAGCCTAGCCTTTGCCAAAGTGGCCTGTGGATCTTTGTTATGAAGGATGAGAAAACAGGTGAGAGAAGCAGAGAGGAAGGCCGAAAGTGGGGGAGGAATAGTGAGGGAGCCTGAGTTCATCCCGACTAAAGGCAGCTGTGGTTGGGGAGAGGAGAGGACGGAGTGCTGGGGCCTGGGCCGGAGACTTTGGGGGTCTGGGGTCGGAGGCTCTAGAAGTGAGAACTGTCTGTGTGCGTTGGGAATTGGGTCATCTTTAGGGGTTCGTGTTCTTTAGGGATCAGGAGTGGACACTGCACCAGAATTCTTTTAATGACTCTTTGACGACGATGGGACTTTTTGCAGAGTTTTGAGCCACTTGGAGCTTTATGATGTTTGAGGGCTCCACTCGTGTATGCAAGCCCCACTGCGTTTATGACAGAATACTTTCTGTAAGGAGAATGTCGGCCCTTCTACCCGAGGTCTTAAGTAATTCAAGTCTGGTTCAAGTGAAGCTTTCCTCCACTCCTTCAGCAATTAGCTAGCTCCTTGATATCCTGGTCCTCAGTTTGCTTAGGTCGTATTCTGGTTCCCATCCCCACCCCACCCCCCTCAATATGCTAATCCATCGGTTTACATTTTGCCTCCTTTCCTTGGCCAGAGAATAGGGTCCAGCTATGTTTTACTGCTCTTTATAGATTCAGCCCATAGCTAAGACCATACCTGTGGGCACATAATCAGTACATGTTTTTTGAACAAATGAATGAGGCTTACCAATGGCTGTGATTTACTTAAGACTTCCAGATCTCTCTTTAACTAGGTCCATACCAAGGGCTACCAGAAACATTCAAGCAGCATAGGATGGAAGAGTCTGACAAATAGATTCTAACATGTTACCTCTGGGAACTAATTTAACTTAGGAGATGAACGTACCCAGGAAATGGTGTCGGGCTCTTGCAGTTGACTTTCTTATAAATGATTCAGGGACTGGAAAGGCTGCTTATTGGCGTGTTTGCCAATGATTCTAAGCTGGCCCCCAAATTTACACTCATCCTTGATTTGTGTCATTCTTATAACCCACATTCAACCTGTAGCAAATCTTGGTGGTTTTACCTTAAACACACAGTCCAAATCCAACCACTTCTCATCACTCCCCCCATCCTCCAATCTAAGCCACATCCTTGCTCATTGGGACTGGTATAATGGCCTCCTGACTGGCCTTCCTGATTCTACTCTGGCCCCTGTGGTCTGTTCCCCACCCACCAACCAGATCACAACCCTCCTCCACTCAAAGCCCTCCAATGGCTTCCATTGTGCTCAGAGCAAAAGCCAAAGAAAGTCCTTTCAGTCTGGCCCCTGCTGCCTCCCTGGCCTCCCCTCGCTCCAGGAATACTGGCCTCTTTGCACTTCCTCAAATGCACAGAGCACATTCCTGTTTCTCCTGCCATGCAAGGCTCTGCCCCAGATATGTGGCTCTTTCCCTCACTTCCTTGATGTTCTTCTCACTGAGGCCTCCCTTCTCCAGCCTTCTTGCAGCTCCCCTGCCTGCCCCTCCCCGGCCTCCTTCCCTATTGAATTCCCCAGATCACGTACCTCTCATCTGACCTATATTTTGCTTTTCTTTTGTTTGTTTCTTGTCTATCTCCTGTAGCATGAGGGCGCGTCACGAGGGGGAGGACTTTTGTTTGCTCCGTCCACCATTGCATCCCAGCGCCGGGCACCGGAGAAGTGCTGGACAGCGACCGTGGGTGAACTATCGAGAGCCCTCGCGGGTAAAGGGGGCCGCACCATGTGGCGCGAACCTCGTGGCGTGATGATCATGTCTGTGTATGTGTGTGGAATGTCTGTGGCTTAGTTGTTGAGGATTAGTGCTGAATTCTTGCCTTGTTGCCTTCTTGGAGGGAGATTGGGTAGCTTTGGGCATGGAAGGGCAGCTGAACAAAAGAGAACCCAGGCGTCCACGTTTAGAGTCCCAACAGCAGGAGGAAAGGAGGCTTTGCTTTGCTGTTAGACCTTGGGATACATAGAACCTCCAAGGAAAAGGACTCTGGTCCCGGAGGACACATTTGACTCCTGTGTCAAGGACAGAGGACGAAGGCTCTGCCTGGGGGAGGCTGTCCAGAAGTCAGGCTGGAGGACACTGGGCTGGAATTGCCTGCAGTTGGATGAATGGTCCCCGGGTTGAGGGACTTATCTTCCTAAGGTTTTCTTTCCCAAACTGGATGGGGCTGGACACTGGATTTATACTCTGTGCCTGTAATGTTTTTTCAACTCGTACTGAGTTTTTTCATGTTAATAATCTTAAACCTTTTTTTTTTTTTTTAACTGGATGATAAGATCGGCCTGGAGATGGGCAGTGCTATAACAAGAAAGCCTAAAGTTTGTGTGTTTCTTCTACCATGACCCAGGGAGTGGAAACTTCTGGTTCTAGAGTATCCAGCTGGCGCAGAGATCTCTGGGAGCCTAGTGAAGCAGGCAGATGGGGGAATCCTGGCAAGCTTCTGGTGCCTGGTGGCACAAAGCAATTTTCAAACTCTTGTCCTCTTTCAGCTGCTCTCAGTGCCCACGGCCCTACAGAGATTCAGTGAGACCAGGGGCTGGCATGGACTTTGTGCCTGGGGGGATGCACCTATAGGCCTGTCATTTCTAGGGGGCCATCTAGGNGTATTACATCGTGTCCTGGTTTGCAGTGGGGTGCCAGCACGGTCCCTGGGAATCCTCACAGAACAAACGCAGCAAATGAGAACAAAGACCACAAAGCTACAGGAGCAAACCAAAAAAATGTCCCGTGAACTTGAGTGCGGGCAGGTGTAAAGGGAAAATACTCTGACCTTTATCGGGAGGAAGATGGGCCCCGGACAGCAGATTTCAACCAGGACAGGAACCACGGTCCAGGGCAGAATCCTCCAGTAACATTAGGGGGCCTGCTGTCCTTGCCACAAAAGCAGGGGAGGGGCGGGCACCACGGGACAGACTCCTGGAGACTGTTTGTTAATGGGGCCGGGGGCGCGGGGACGGAAGCCAAGCAGAAAGAAACATTCATCACGTCATCACGTAGTGGGCATTGCATGTCTGAGAGCACCAGAAAAACACTTGGAATGGTTTTTACTGTTCCCATTTTACAGATGAGGACAACGAAGCTCAGAAGCTAGACAATTTACTATCTCGCAGCTTCCAAGCGTTGGGCTGGAGCTCATACTGAAGGCTGTCCTGATCAACCATCTCTTATTTAGTCCCTTCCTTCTTCCAGCACATTCATCCCCAGGGCCTACCGCGTGCCAGATCCTGCTCAGGTACCGGGTACCCGGCCAGTGGCCAAAGCATGAATGTTCCTACCCTCATGGAGTTCCCCGATCCATGGAGGCCACTGACAGCGAACAGAGCAGAGCCGATAATCACAGTGGTGATAGCGCCACAGAGGAAGTCATCAAGGTGCAGTGATGCAGAGAGAATCCGAGGCGGGCTCTCCTCAGGCTGGGGGGTCAGGGACAGAGACAAGATGGAGCCCAGCGTGGGCTCCCAAAGACTGAGTGGGGGGATGCATCCGGGCTGGGAGAGCGGCAGTGATTGCAGGGGGGAGGGAGTGAGCATCACAGGAAAGAGCAGAGGAGAGAGTGAGCCCAAGGTGTTTCTCCCTAGTGCATAGATTTGCAAGGGAGGGGCTCCAGCCGGAAGAGGAGATACCACCCTGCCCGGTGGGTAGGAAACTTCCGGCCTTTGGAAGTCAAAGAGATGATGGGGGGCAGAAAACACCCACAGCTTTGGTGTAGACAGACTCCCACTGAGAAATCGACTCCTAACGCATCACTGAGGCCAACCGGAAGGCGGGGCTCCATCTTCTCGATGGAGGAGGTCCTGACAACAACCTGTCTTCTCCCAGACCGGAAAAAAAGCTGGGGTAGGGCCATGTGGGCCAGGACGTGGGTGGAAGCCTACCTACCACGGAGGTCCTGCTGGCATTTCTCACGGAGAAGAAAAGGAGAGGAGGAAGGGAGCTAACGCTGGTCAGACGGCTTCTCTACCGAGAGCTGTGTGCTAACTGTTCCACGAGCCTTACTTCCTAGAAGCCCCCCAGGTCTCCAGCTCACAAGGGGGAAACTGAGGCTTAGAGAGGTTAAAGTAATTTGCCCAAGGTCACTCAGCTAGTAAGGGTGTGCTCTGCCTTCCTGACCCCCAAACCCACGCTCCTTCCTGTGGACCAGGCTGAGTAGCAGCACATCAGAAAGGCTAGGGAGGGAGCAGGATCAAAGTAGCAGGACCGAGGGGTCCCTATAGGGAGGGGGGTGATGGCAGAGTGAGGGAGGGAGACGGCGAGGGGACAAGGGGGCACAGGAACGAGATGGACTGGGTTGGGCTTTGCTTTCTGCATCAGGCTGACTTGGGTTCAAATCCCCCTGTGCCAGTTGCTAATATCTAGCAGGTAGAGGGAAACCTTGACGATCCCAATTCCCCTGCTGCCCCTCCCCCAGCCTGCCGCCCCAAGAGGAGGCCCCCACGACTCCTCTTGCCTCTGGCTGCCTGAGTAAGCAGTCCTCCAGAAAGAGCCTGACTCATTCGCCTTGGCTCCCTTCCACCAGAGCTCCAGGGAGGAGAGTGGCCCAGTGGCCCCATACCTGCTAGCCTGGTCCGACTACCCAGCCTCCTCTGGGAGACAGAACGGGACAATCCCATCGGGACTCTGCGGCTGGTACCTGCGGAAGCCTCGGCCTCCCACGTTGCCTCTCCGCACCCAGGACACACCTGTGCTGCCTTATTGTATGTGGCTGCGTGTTAATGTGTCACGGGCCCTCCCTAGACCGTGAGCCGTAGCAGGGCAGGGGTGAACCTGAGTCATCTCCACGACAGGATCTGGCACCACACACGGGCTGCTCAGCAAATATTTGTCGAATTCCTTTCCTCATCGAACGGGAAATTTCCCCGCCCTGGCCTGGGGACGATCGCCGGTGGAGACAGAGTCCCATGGCCACAGCTTCTATTTGCTACTTTCACCCCAAGGCGCACAAGGCATCAGCCACATTCCGGCATTGTTTCCTCCTGATGCTTTCATTCCAGCCCCTTCTCACTTTCTGTCTGGGAAAATCACAAGGAAACTCCACGTTGCTCCTGGAATTCTTGCCAACGTGACTCAGGCGGAATGGAGCACATGGCACTGAGTTCCCACACAAACAAAGGCGTTGCCACTTTGAGCGTGGTGGCTTCCTTCCTTCTGCCAGCCCCAGATCCCCCCGTCTTGCCCAGGCAAGAGGGGCAGAATGCATGCCTGTTCTCATCCACAAGGCACCCCGTGGTGGGTGCACTATGGTTGGGTGGTGGGTTGTGAAATCAACACAGAGGCCATCTGCCCAGGGAATGCATCCCGATCCCTATTACTCACCCAGGGTTTCCTAAACCAGGTGTCTTACTGGGGCTGTGCGCCTTGGAGTAAATTACCTACTCTCTGTGCCTCAGTGTTCTCATCTGGAAAATGGAGATGATCATAGCACAAGATGGTTAGAGGATTAAGTGAGATACGGTGAAAGTGCCGTGCAGTGCCTGGTAGACAGTGGGCACTCAATAACGGCCGGCCACGATGCTGATGCCCTGTGTCAGTATGAGTAGCTCAGGCCTTCGCGGGGCCATGCGTTCCTTGGCTATTAGCACTGTGACCGTGAAATCAATCACTTTCGTGCTCGGCGCTCCCGGGCTCTCCGTGTGAGAGCGGGATTGGATGGAGGCTCCCATCCAAATCCAGTGTCAAGAAATGGAATCAGGAGCTGAGCGGACACATCGATTAGATACATTACTGGCTCAAGCATGCTGTCTCCAGTCCCGCCCTGCAGGCGTGCGAGCCAAGTTCAAGCCCCGACTTCCTGAGAACACACCTTAGGCTGAAACGTATCGCCTACTTCGTCAGAGATAATAAGATAATACAATCTCCAGGGAGGAAGAAGTGTGGTGTTGGCATCTCAACTCTGCCGCTTCTGAGCTGAGTGACTTGGGACAGAGGACTCTCCCGTGACTATGATGCCCTCGTCTATGAATGGGGCTGATAACTGCACTCGACAAAGGATGTCGGGGGAACTTGGCGCGAACTTGAGTGTCAGGGGCTTGGCAGGGATCTGTTCCTAAGAGCTGCTACCTTTACCAGTGACGCTGCTGTCCCCAAATCTCTAAATTTTAACTAGGGTCCTCTTTGTGAAGGCTTGTGTTATCTGGCAACCTGTTTTAGGAACGAACGTCCAAACTGATGGTCCCCTAGGTGGGGGCACCTGGCCCAGAACTTGTCACAGGACGAAAACTTCTGAGATGAGAGGCGAAGTGGCCTCATGGGCTGGGGACTCAGGCTGATTGGATTTGAGAAGCGTTTCCACGCTTACTCCCAGTGGGGCCTCAACAAGTTCCCTAATCATTCTGAGCCCCAGTTTCTTCACCTGAAAAATGGGTGTGATGATATCCCTCTTTGTGAGACTAGAGAATTAATGACAGCTTATGAATTATATTCGAAGGCCCTATTCTAAGCCACCCTGTGATGTCGTTACAACTATTATAGCCTCCCTTGACAGCTGGAGAAACTGAGGCACAGAGCGGTCAGTAACTTGCTCAGGGCCACTCGTTCATCCCATTTCCTGACTTGCTCCCTGCTCCTTCCTCTGCTCTCGTCTGCTCACCTGCACATCGGCATCATGACCAAGCTGCTCACATTTCCCCAAACCTGCCAGGTGAATCCACACCTCTCGGCTTCTGCATTCCTTCCACCTGCAGTGACTGTCTTCATCTCTGCCTGACTCAGTCTTGTGTGTCCTTCAAGGCCCAGCTCAGGTGTCTCCTCCTCCAGGAAGCCCTCCTGCCTGGGCACTAGAGGTAGGTGCTCCTCTAGCCTGGCATCCCCTAGACGCAGGCTCACCCCACTTGCACAGTTACAATGGATTCAATCTCCATAGCACTTTCTCCGGGGACATGCAAGGCCGTTCGTGCCCCCTTTTCAATGGGGTTGCTCTTTTCTCCACCTCATGGTTGGGGAGATGGGATCTGAACTCAGGTTCGCCCCCAGGAGGCAGCTGGGTATGCATTTCTTTTTAACTCATCTCCTTTAGGGGACTCTGGCTTGGGCGTCTGTGTCCCCAGGGCTCTACACCACATGGAGATTCAAATGATAGTTATCAAATGAATCCTGAGCATGTATGATGGGTTTGTAGAAGAATACTAGTTAAAAAAAAAAAAAAAAGACAGACCTCAATCAAGTACCCCAGGTTCCCATGCCCCTGGCTGGGTTAAGGCAAGTCCTGATTGGAACAGAAGCCCTGTGAAGGCAGACCCTAGGGTGCCTGCTCCAGCGTCTGGCTCAGGAAGTGCTCAGGAAGTGCTCCCTGTCACTCGTGGCTGACATCTTGGACAGCCCTGCTCTCGGTGAACCCAGCCTGCTTTGGGGCCGCTAAATCTGAAGGTCAGGCCGAGGGGCACTTTGAAGAAAGGGTGGTCCCTGCGCTCCCCCAAATCAGAGATACTGGAGGTTTGATGAGTGCTGCACGCACAAGTGAGAAATGACCAAGCGATATAAAAGTGAAAGCCTTCAGAATACCCATCTTCTCCAGCATCCTGAGTTTTTCTTTCTAGAGCAAAGCCCTGTAATATTAATAAACGGCAGCGAGAAGGGAAAAGTGACTATTTCCTTTTGACATGGCGAAGATCACAGGGACTGGAGTACCTTTAATCTTTATTAATGTGTCTCAGGGCAGGCTCTCCCACAAGCTGTGGGAAGCAGACATGCAAAGAGTTTGCTTGCTCGCGGTCCTCAGCATCCCTGGGCGCCTCAGATGACTGCCTGATACTGTGCAGAGTCCAGCAAAGCCACGTCACGGGGACCTGCTGTGTCCCAGGCAAGAACAAGGCAGCCCTAACCCAGCTCCCATCTGTGGGGGGCTGGATGACAAGGGAAATTCAGGACACGGGCCTCGGTCACATGGGCCTGCTTCTAACCAAGGGCACCGATGCCCTGAAGAGGCTCAGAGGAACCAGGCTGTCAGTTGCAGGGACGAGCACAAATCACGCCTAGGAAGGGCCACACCCGAGTTCATCGAGGAGCACGTCCAGTAATCAGCACCCTCATTTCCAAGGGCTCTCCTCCGCACTGCCTGGCTGACCGCTTCTTCCCACCCCTCCTTCCCTACGGCTGCGCTGGGCACCAGGGGGCCACAAAGGTCTGGAACCTGCTATCATGCAGACCTAATTCCACAGACTCGGTGAGTCAGGAATTGCAAGGCGGGTTCGGAGCGCACAACGGAATTGAATAGTTTTATAGTAAGAATATAAGAGCCGAGAAAGTTGCAGGGTCTCTCTCTCTCTCTCTTTCTCTCTCTCTCTCTCACACACACACACGCACGCACATACACACGCGCGCACACACACACACACACACACATGCATGCTGAGAAACCGAGAGGCATATTTTGACATTCATTCAAAAATTCTGATAACCAGTCAGTGCTAAGCACTGTTCTGGGCACTGGGGGTGGGGGTGTCCAGTGATGGGCAGGACCGTCAAACTTCTGCTCCCCCAGAGCTTATATTCATTCCAGTGTTTTTAGGGAGAGTTTCTCCAGTGGCCAGGACTGTGCAGGTTAATCCCAAAAGCCACGTTATAAGACAGAGGGGGTGGGCACCATCTGTACCCCCACTTTCTGGCCACGGGATCTAAGCTCAGGCCAGAGGTCAGCCTGTGTGAGGCCACACCCTAGGTTGGGGCCAGGATGGGAGCCTGGTGTCTAGGCCTTTTCTCTTTCTACTCACTGCTGGGAGGCCACGCAGAGGCCGGGGTTGAGAGGGCTGGTGCTCTCTGGGAGGAAGAACCGGGTGAAGTGTGCTCAAATAAAGCATCACCTAATTCGATTATGTTTGCTAGACTGCAGCGTAATAAAACGGAGTTCCTCATAAGCATCATCTCCTAATGTTTACAGACCAAGAAAGCAGAATTAAGATAGGAATTGCCAGGGAAAAAGGCATGTGTTTTAGGCTGAAACGTAAAGAGAATAGACCCGGGAGAAATTGATTCCTGATTTTACAACTCAGTTTGGATGAGGGGATGCCTGGTGGCCTGGGAGGCTGGCTCCTTGGGGAGGGCCTGGCGGATGCCCCGAAGGGGCTGGGATGGGGGAGGTCCCACAAGCAGGACTTGGGCTGGGGCAGAGGGGCCAGTGGGAGGAGACTCCTTAGCAGGAAGGAGTGTTGGCAAAGGGAAGGTTGGAAGATCCACTGGCTGTTTTCCAAACACATCCTTGCTCCTCTCTGCCCTCCCAGCATCCACCCTCAGAGGCAGACAGCGATTTTTCTAGCAGGAGTAGAGCCTGGTGGGTCCTGGGGCCAAGCTGCCTACGTTGAAGCCTGGGGTGCCCCTTCCCAAGCTGTGTGACCCCAGGCAGATTACTTGCGCATTCTGACATCCACTTTCTCACCCACGAGTCATGAAGCTAGAATGAGCCCGGAAGCATGAGTGCCTGAAGCACTTAGAGTGGGGCCTGGCACCTCGTAGACGCTGAATGAACAGGAGTTGCTCTCATTATTTTAACTCTGCCTAGACCACCCCCCTTCCTAAAACCTGCGAGTGGAGCCTGTTCGTTGCCCGCAGAGGAAAGCCACACTTCCCAGCCTGGCGTTCAAGGCTATGGGGGATCTGGCCTCTGCCGGCCCTTTTCACTCTCTGTGTCTTGGCTCCATGTCTGTGTTCCCACCGGCCCCAGTGACCGGCAGCCCCCGCCAGCACCTTGCTCTTTCCCTGTTCTGGACCTTTCTGGTATTTCTTCATCTGCAGCAACCCCCACTCCTGCCCATACGCAACACGGAATTAGCTTTCAGGCTCAGCTCCTGCCCTGGAGAGAACCGTAGGGCCCCTTGGTCCACCCTGGAACTCACTACTCCCTCTTTTGTGCCTCTGCTGAGCCCCTTGTAGAGAGTTTGGTCCCTTGTCCCCGAATGATTTCATTGCTCTGTTCACGTGGCCGCTGACCGCACTCGACAGTTAGGGCCTGGCCCTTGTTTCTAAGCTCCTGGTCCTGTCCAGAAGGGCCTCAGGCAATGGCTGCTGGGTGGACTTGGCCATTTAACGAGGAGAAAGTGCAGGCCAGAAGGAGCGCTTGCGACCAGTTATAAAGTAAGCACGTGTCTCCTGATGGGGAAATGTTACGTCCACGCAGAGGCTTGGGAGCCTGTTCAGATGATTTCCTGGGTCGAAAACCCTTTGAGAGAAAGAGCTTGGGGAGGGAATGGTGTGTTTTGCCATCACATCGCCTCTGGATCAGGGAGGAATAAAGCGAGGGTTCATGTTTCTCCTTCGAGAAATTAGGTCACTGGGTGTTGTTAAGTGTGCCTTACAGAGCTATGCTAATCAGTTCTCTTCTGGCCTAAATATTTGGTAATTATCTTGGTTTTTTTGCTTTGCCAGACTTGGCTTCCTAAAGCAGTTCATCCACGCTGTTACTTGTCAAGATCTTCAAGGGTAATGTTAACCACCACCGAATGGCAAAGCACGCCCAGCACTGGCCTGGTGCCGGGCACTGTTCCTAAGCGGTTCAGGCACACGGATGTCTCCAATCTCTGCACAATCAGGAGGAAGGTGACACTACTGCTCACTGCTTCTGGGGCCTTCCCTACCTCTGCTGAGTTCCTGGCCCTCTCTTCTTCCTCGCCTCTGGCTCCCCCCGCCCACTCCCCAAATTGTCCTGGCTGCACAGAGCCACATGGCTTCCTAGGTAGAAGCCAGAGCTCCAGAATGATCCAGGCTCCCTGCCTCCCTGGTGCTCTTGAACCATCCC
>NW_027529624.1:6262612-6271016 GCF_008692635.1 Crocuta crocuta
GGATATCTGCCTGCCTGCCTCAGGTCTGTATCCTCCCCAACCATGCACCCTCTGAGGCCCGGCTGGAGTCTCCACTCTACCAGAAAGTTCTGTCTGAACTCTCATTGCACTCGGGGTCCAAACTACCTGCTTTAATGTGTGGCGGACCAATGGCTGTGAGCATGCATGCATGTGTGCACGTATGAGCACGTGGGTGTGCATGAGTGTGCATGTGTGTGCACACCCCTGTGATCAGCTTCTTCCCATACTTAGATTATAAGCCATTTGAATACAGGGATCAAGTCTCCCTCTGTCTCTCAGCCTCCATAGAACACGGATCTGACTGTAGGATTCTCCTTACACACTTCATTCATCCCCCCAAAATCAATAAAAACCTGTATTAAACATCCATGTGTACTGGGTACTGTGACCAGCCCTAGGGTGTTGGGCTAGACAGCGATTGACTATTGATGGGAGGGCAAACATGAATAAAGAATTTAAGGAAAAACTCAATCGATCTGGGGCAGTTCATCTTTTGAAACTCAAAACTCCACAACCCAACTTTTGACTGAACATATGAAATTACGTCAATTACAAATAACATTCACCTTGAAATAGAAATACAGATTCTATAGATTAGCATCTTCTGACTAGTGGACATGTCTGGAGGGATCTATTTTTAAGTTTGACAATCTTGCTGGTCTGTTACGAAAAGAATGATGATCATAGTAGTCAAATTATTGAGCTTTTCAAATAGGCTCTACCTACAACAAGTCCCAATGTCCAAAACACTCTCAGGGCAGGCCCTCTCCTACTGATTTCTCTGAAGGAGAAACAGAGGCTCAAAGTTTAAGTCAGTTGCGAAAAGGGCAGGGAGGGTGGCCGGAATTGCCACCCGGGTTCCCAGTGTCTGTCCTTTACTGGTTTCTATGTCTAGGCTTCTGAAGTTCTAAAATTATAGAGAAAGAAAGAAAGGTTTTGACCTTGTGCTAATACATTTTCTATAAGGTCAGAAATAAATAAGTGAAAATTAATCTGACAATCTGCAAGCGGGCTGAAAAATACCACTTCACTTTCCCCTTGGGTTTGACCCCCGTAATTGTTGCGCTCATTGACAGCTGATTGGTTTAAATAATTCATACCCTTTCTCGAGGCCTATTGCTCGCAATTGGCATTTGCTTGATGAGGGCTGTGACTGATGGGCGATTACAGACTGACATGTTCCAGAGACAGGCTCAGCGCTGGCCCCCACCCNTAAAGTGCGGACTGGTCAACAGACAGCTTTTTGGATATTCTGACCATATGTGCATTCCCAGCCTTCCTGTTGACCAAAGGGAGATGGCTGGCCGTGTGGCCTCAGGGACACCGGAGACACTTGTGCTCTAAGTTGCAGACGTGACTGGAGTCTGTGTGCTCCAAGGGTCTGCTTGAAGCCCCCGCCTCCGCGTCCTGCAAGACAAAGCTTCTGTCTCCTTCCCAGGCCGTCGGGAACCCAGAGCTTCTGCTGTGGAGGGGGGCGGGGAGGGGGCTCCAGTTTCTCCCAGCCCCTCACCCAGGAAAGAAGCTTCCACTAGTGGGAAAAGTGGCCAGGCTTTTTGAAGAGAAGAGGGGTATATTCGGAGATAAGAGCGTACGGATGGGGCAAGACAGTGGTAACCTCAACAAAAGGCAAGAAAGAAGGGCACTGAGGAATCATGGGAAGAAGGACACAGATGAAATTCACAGACAGGCTAGAAACCCTTCCTTGGTAGGAGAGATGAGGGGAACACGGACCTCACTAAGAGCCACACTGCAGCGTGTGGAAGGAAGGCCAGGAAGGGGCCCTGGAGGCGCGACCTTTTGAACAGATGGGAAAGGCCCTGGCGGCAGGAGGAGGCGGAGAAACCGCAAACACAGAGGCGGCTTACCAGGCTGGCTTCAGTGCGGCTCTGTGCGGGTATGTGAACAGCGACTCTTATTAGCTAGGCCTTAGGATGTTAGATTTACCCCCGCTTGTTGGGGGTGACCTTGAACCTGGGAGCGATTATAGTTGCCTTCCAGCTCTCAGGCTACACGGTCAGTCCTTTCCCCATGCGCCCAGCCGACATGCTACCTCTCATGTCGTCATCACCACCATCAGATTTCACGGAGCCCCTGCAGGGGCTCACCCAGACCCCCTGAATCTGAATCTGTGTTTCAGCCAGACCCTGGGAGACTTGTGCATATTGAGGTCTGAGAAGCAAACCCAAGGACCGTAGCTTTCATGGACGGACGATGGCGTCCCCCTTACTGACTGCTTTGATCCCTGAGCAACAGGGCCAGACACATCTTGGAACCTTAGCAGACAAATGTTGAAGGAGTGAAGTAATGAATCTCTGCAGAAGCAAAGGCACTGGGGTGGGAAGGGGGCCCAGGGATAAGAAAGAAGGCGATCGATCAGCCTGAATGGGTAGCAAGGATTCAGAGAGGTAGAAGAGACTAGAAGTGGAATTCTCTGAACTCCAATTATGGCAGAATGATTGGTAAAACTTTTATGTGGATAGCAGCCTGCCTATGCAGAAAACATCTTGCGGAACGCACACTGATCTCTTTTACGGATTCTCAAATGCCGTGGAAAAGGCATCTCCACGTGGAAAGAAGAGGCAAGAACACTGCGCACAGAGGAAGAGGCGGGAGAAGGGAAAAGAAGGAGGAAGTTTGAACCCAAGAGCTGGGGAAGAGCAGGGAGGGCTTGCACCCTTCTGCTGCGCGGTTGCTGGAGAAAGCCGAGTAGGTGAGCTCAGATGGAGGAGCAAGGGCTTTAGTCTCTACCCAGAGGTTCCGGCCTCCAGGCCAACCCCTCACCGGAGCAGTGCGCTTTGTGGTTTACCGTACCGGGGTTGCAGTAGATGTTGTCTCTACCTGTCACTTCCAGGAACTGACAAGGCCCAGGTGAGAGGGAGACGTGGCAGCGTGCGACCAGAGGGGAGGGGATGTGGCGGTGAGCGAGGCAAACGCACTTGACTGCTCGTGGGCTGTGGGGCTTGGGCGGCTGCTGGCTGTCCCTCCCTCAGGATCAAGAAAGGCCTGGCGGTGCCCCTGCGTGGCCAGTCAGCGCTGGCGACTGAGGAGGTGGGCAGGCTGGGCCCTGAGGCTGATAGCTACGGGCTGGTGTTGGTCCTGGCCGATGGTTCCACCGGGCCAGGCCACCATCTTGGCTCTAGCACCTCTGAGCAGGGGGAGGGGCCACCGTGGGAAAGCTACTTCACCTCTTCCCTCAGCGTGGACATTTTCATTCTGAATACTTAAACCACACCTGTGATAGGGACCTTCTTAATTCCCACTTTACAGATGAGGAAGCCAAGGCCGAGGGCAGGCCCCTGAGAGAGCTGGATTGAATGCAGGCAGTTTGAGTCCCCCTCATACCACGGGTGGACCCGCCGTGCCCCGCGCAGCAGGGGAGAGGCAGGCAGAGACTCAGGGTGGGCACTCTGGAGCCAGACTTGCATGCCAGCTCGCTGCCGATGGGCTCTGTGAGACTCTCTGAGCCCGTTTCCTCATCTGTATAACGAGTTTAATTCTAGGAACATCTCAAAGAGTTGTGAATGAGGATGAAGATGAGATGATACCACCCAGTATTATAAAACACTGCCTGGCGTAGAGTAAGTGCTCAGGGAATTCTTGCTTTTGGTATTTGTCGGCTTGGGGGAGGATAAAATACGGTGACTTAGGAGGTGAGTGATGGAAAAGTATCGGTCCTTTCCCTTCCTCTCCTCCTCCGACCCAACAGGTAGGCTCCGGTCACAGCCTCTGAAGCCGGGTGGGAGTGAATTCCATCCTGTGACGCGGATGCCTTTTTATGTTGACTTTTTTCAAAGAGCTGGGAGTACGTCCAAGGTGGCAAGTCTCATTTGTATGGATAACGGGCCTAGGAATTTTGTCCCATCAAACAACCCTGGCGCCTGCTGGGCTACATTAAGTTTCTGATGTCACCCTGCCAGTCGAAGACGCGGCTGTCACTGGTGCGGCAGGGCTCCCAAGTGCCCCCTGCTCACCGCTCCCTCCCTTTCCGTAGGGAGATGTTTGAGAAACAGAGAGAGGGAGGAAGAGAAAGGCTGGCTTGAGGATTCTGTGACTGATGCCGACGACAGTGACTACCAACAGGCAGGACGAGATGGTGGTGGCAGCCGCTGTCCTTACTGAGGGCGTTACCTGCGCTGCGGGGCTGGATCCTCACGGGGACCCTCATTTTAGGCCAGATGCACGGTGGGACACTAACCCCTTGTGGTCTTGCCCCAACCCACGCGGAGTGGGCCTGGCCCACGCTGTCTTCTGGGGAGGCCAGACCCGAGATATAAGGTTCCACGTGTGAATTTTCACAGACAGCGCTGATCTTGCCCTCCTGTAGCTGTAAACCACACACCAGCAGCCCCGCTCATTGACCTTCCTTTAATTACTACGGTCTTGAAAGTGCCCCCAAACCTGAATCCTTAGCGGCAGCAGAAGATCCTTCTCTGCTTGAGACCACGGCCCTCTCTTTAGGGGAAGAGTATTTGCCACCGGTAACTGCACACGGTGCGCTTGCCATGTGTTGTCCACACAGCCCAGGTCAGGAGCTCGCTGGAATAGCAATGTCACTTGTTTCGCAAATGAGAACCTTGAGGCCCAGAGAGGCCGAACTACTGGCCTGGCGTCACCAGCTGACTCCTATTTTAAGTCACTGGAGTCTCAATCCACCCTGCGGAGCCCAGGCCTTGTCAACACTCTTTTCTGGGGAGACTGCTCGGAGGAGGTGTGAAGTGAGCCGCTCTGGCTCACCACTGAGGCGTTAGGAATTAGCTGGCCTCTGTTTTACCGAGGGACAAACAGCCTCAGAGGGTGAAGACAGGGCCTCGGTCAAGGTCACACCGCCCGGAAGTGGAAGAGCCGCCTGCCGCTAGCCCAGATCTTCTGCCTCCACATCTGGTGCCCTTTCCTCTACCCCACTGTTTGGGAACATCTGCTGGTCAGCCTCAGCGAGTGCCCTGGAAAAACGGCCGGGACCTCATTTCCCTCAGCTGTCGGTCGGAAGACTTGTCTCCCTTTCTGCCTCTTGTAATATGAAGTGTGTGCGTGCGTGCGCACGCGCGTGTGTATTTTAAAAATCTTTTGTCAGCACCAAATTCATCTGAAATTGCAGCAGGAATAATACTTCAGTGCCCTCTTTACGCTCCTTGGTTCTAACAATCTTGCAGTATCAAACGGCCTCCGCTTCAGAGGAAAAATAATAATGAATGACTTAAAATAACTCTGCGGAGGAAAATGAAGGTTTGATTTGAATTGCAGAGGGAACAGCTCGCTTTCAGTCCCTCTCGCTCTTCATTTCCTGGCGAAGGCTTTCCAACTCTGCAAGATCCTTCTACATTCAGAGATTCCAAGAGTCCAGGAACGCCAGAATCAAATTATTTGATCTACGAGTATATTTGCCAGGCATCTATCCCCGTCATTCCAAAATACCACCAATATCACCTTAAGGATCGGAAGCACTTAGTGCTTTGCTCTCTCCTTTCCTAAACATCGTACGGGGCGCAGGGAACGATATGGCTTTCCTACGACTGTACTGTCTACGCGGCACCTCCGTCTGGGATGCATCAGAGCGGTCCATATGCCGCAGAAGTCTATCTATCGCCTTAATCACTGTGACCCGTATCAATAGAAGGGAATTCTCAGAAGAAGCCGAAATGCAGATTTACCCAATGAGGCCCTATCTGAGCAGATTCATTATAACTCCTTGCATAGGCCCCAAGAGGACATGGGGGGTCACGAGTGTAGCATACGCTTTAATAGAAACCCCACTTAACCCACATGGGCATAAATGAAGCAGAAATTACTGGAGAAGTATATACTGGCATGTGCTGACCCTGTGGCCCTATTCAATCGTAGTAAAGTTCTGCGGATTTAATACGTTTTCTCTGTGGAGTGTCAATGCAGACAGAGTTGGGAAGAGCCTTGAGAATAGTTCTATTCAACCAAGTAGCCAATAGAAACTCGAGTAATTAATAAAAGTACATCCCTTTCAAGTACTGTTGTGGCTTGACTGCCCCTTGATTGCATGGATTTGAACAAAGCCAGTTGGGAGGTCGCTAATAGGAACTTATTACTCAGCTGTTATTTACAAAATGTACTTTGAGGCTCCGAGTCTGAGTCAGGGGGGTCAGGCAGTGATGGGAAAGAAGAGAGTCTTGGAGTTGAATCTGTGGATACGTTGGAGCCCAGAGGGAGGGCAGCTGCCACCAGGCTTATATCCCAGGTAAAATGAGGCCACGTCAAGGTGCCGGTTGGGGTTGGCTTGCAAAGCGCTGAAGAATGAATCACACCCTGTCCTGGCTGAGCTTTACGACACACGATTTGGGGGTAGGAGTAGGAAAGCCTGACTTTGTCCAACGTTACATGACAGGGGCCAGCACGTCACCAGAACTGGGAGGAAATGGCCATCAGTCAGAAGCTCAAATTTTAACCCTTGTGTGAATCAAAGGTGCTCCCCCGTCCCCTCACCCTCTGATCTTAGAGCATTAGCCCACTCTCCCTATCACCTTCTACTACCCTCTTTCCACACACGTTCACATTTGACCCAATTCCCCCTTCTATCCAAAGACGCGACCCAATTCTCGAGCCTTCTCCCCCACAGTTCTGACCCAATTCTCTCATCATTTCCACAAAGAGGTGACCCAATTTGGTTCCATCCTTCCCCATGCACATGCGATAACATTCCCCCTACGCCTCCCCACACTACAGATCTGACCTAATTTCCACCTCCATGCTAGTCATTCACACCTGTTCCCCTCCCCCACCCCGCTGGACGGGAGCCAGCCAGTTACCTTGCCTTTTCTACAGGTGACACCAGCCCCTTCTTTTAATACCGAAGACAGAGCCGCACCTCTGACAGCAACGTTTTCTCTCGCCAGGCACGTTCTTAGGCATTTGGCCTGATTCTCCCACTCCTCAAACCCTACTGGGGTCGTCTATGTGATCACAGCCCCTCTTCCCAAGGACATGTAGTGTGTGTCACTGCCGGAATGTCCGGCCCTCCAGCACAGTTGCCAACATCCCTAAAGTTTTCCGCACAACCAGAGCAGCCAATTATTTAGGCACCTGGCACGGCCAGAGGGAACCGCACAGCTGCCCGTGCCTTAATCTGATATTCGATTATTAGGTTATTTTTGAAGAAATCATTTTGTTGGCAGCACAGCCGTCAGTATTTTGACTTTTCTTTAAAGAAAAAAAATAGGATGTGGGAACAGTTCCGGTGAACTGTGGTGGGCAGTCAGGGCTAACGGCCTTTACAGGAAGACGTGGAAAACAGCAAAGGCACCTGCCATGGATTGCCCCCCTTGCTATGCCCATGGGACTCCTTAAGAAGTTATAGGAAGGGCGTCTGGGTGGCTCAGTCAGTTAAGTGTCCGACTTTGGCTCCGGTCATGATCTCACATTTCGTGGGTTTGAGCCCCGCGTCGGGCTCTGTGCTGGCGGCCAGCTCGGAGCCTGGAGCCTGTTTCCAATTCTGTGTCTCCCTCCCTCTTTGACCCTCCCCTGCTCACGCTGTCTCTCTCTCTCTCTCTCTCTCTCTCTCTCAGAAATAAATAAAGCATTAAAAAAATTTAAAAAAAGAGGCTATAAGAGAGTGCTCTCCATGGACTCCTCATTCTCGGCTGCTACCTAATTAAAAAGTAAATATATTTCGATGATCACAAATGATTTTTATTTAGCCACTAGGAATCAGACCACAATCATGTTTGCATTTTATAAAAGCTCCTACACAGGTGTCACGTGACAAGGGTACTGGGTATTATCAATTTTGGAGACTGATTTGAGTGAATGACCTTGGGCTGGGGGCAGGTGGTGGGGTGAAGGTGGGAGAGGGGTTTACAGCCTCACCCTTGCTTCTGTAACTGTTCCTTTGTCCCTGTCCAGTGGTCGGCTTGTGTTTGATGCATGAAGAGCCCGTGGCTCTCCTCCCTTTTCTCTGAACTCTGAGCTGGGGGGNGAGGTGGAACTAGCATTAGAAATAGTTGTTTTGGCAAATCCAGCCTATTGCTGGGAACAGAGTTTCTCTTCTAAAATGAAGCACCATGAGGTGAAAACCTTTGGATACTGTAAAGAATGTTCCAAATGTTCTTATTACGATGACAATCCCTATGATCATCACTTTATCACCATCTCCATCATCACCAGCTTCGTCACTACCTCTTCATCACCTCCACCGCCACCACCACCATCACCTCCATTAAAATTATCTTCATTGTTGCCNGAGAGGGAGAAGTAGAGGAAGAGGGAGAAGGAAAGAGAGAATCTTAAGCAGGCTCCAAGCACAGCATGGGGCCCCACGTGGGACTTGATCTCACAACTGTGAGATCATGACCTGATTCGAAATCAAGAGTCAGATGCTTAACCACCTGAGGCACCCAGGCACCTCACTCCTGTCCCCCTT
>NW_027529624.1:6271070-6279657 GCF_008692635.1 Crocuta crocuta
CTCCTTTCCCTTATATATATATATATTTATTTATTTTTATAAAGAATAGGAATGAAACATAGAAAAATCATTTCCTATGTTATTTTCTTTAAGAATTTATACCTGTTTTCTTCGTAAATAAGTTAGAAGCTCAAGATCTGCCCATTCATATGCATTATTGATTGATCAGCCTATCTACCCATTAATCAGTCAGTCTATCCATCCATCCATCATCTCTCTCTCTCTATCTATCTATGTATCAACTTTTTCTTTCTCTTTTTGGTTGTATTTCTAGGACTTTCCCCTTTTTCTTCAGGCCTCCACCCTCACTTGCTGTTTGTTTGGAGCTCAAAGCCTAAAGCTAACTGATGGAGCAACTTAGCCCATAGAGAATGCTTCCAAACACCCTAGTACAGAGACCAGAACTTTCTTATTTAGAAAGAACATGATGAAGAGCAACTAAACTATTTTATCTTTCTGTGGGAAAATGAGTACACGTCTTTATTCAGCATCAAAAGTTTCTAAAATGGAAGAAGTCAGCAAATCCAAGCCTTTGGTTGGCAGCCAGTGCTTTAGGGCCATGATGTGCACATTCTTGACATCCAGTGAGTGAGTCCTTGTTGAACTGGATTTGAGTGTCAGCTTTTGGACAGGAAAGGAATTAAATCCATAGTCCCTTGGGCTGCCACCCATATTCTCAGTCTCTTTTTGGGTCACATCCCTAATATTTCCCAGGCCTCCCTTTTGTCCTTTATCAAAATTCATGACCCTGATGCTGAAGTAAAATTGATTATTAGTGTTTGGAATCCATTGGGCATACAGAGTTTAAGTCCCAACTCCTCCAACAGCTAACCTGAAAAGATAATTTTTCTTTTGGCCGCAGTTCTCTCATCTGTGCAATGGGAATCAATGCCGTATAGGAAACACTGTAGGAATTGAATGAAAGGTCTGTACGGTTGTAGCTCCCAAAGCACCCAGCCCATGGGTAGGCGTGTGCTTGGTACACGTACATTTCTTGTGAAATATATCACTTCCTCCTCTCTCTGTGGTGTGCATTTCCAGTATAGCCAAAGGATGCTTGGGCTGCATGCTCTTAGGGATCAGCTCTCCCTTCTACCATCGGCTTGTCTTTACAATGCTCAGCCCTTAGGAGAATCTGATCATTGAATTAGGGAAGTGTAACATAGGTGGATCAGGGGGCAGAATTTCCCTTTGAACTTGCTGCCTTTTTACCCCCTGCAGGAATACTCTGAGCCAGCCCATCACCATGGACTGGGACGGTTCCCACAGTGTGGTGATGCCTGGAGACGGAGCTGCAGAGGGGGAAGCCCCCTGCTGGCGTGAAGAGAGTGAACAGGGAGCCCTGGACCTGACTCCCACCACTGCACCTGTTAGCTGTGTGGCTTTGGGCAAATTACTTAATCTCTCAACTCCTTAATCTCTCCTTCCTGCTAGGTGGGGATCCTAAAACAGATACTGTGTATTGTTCTGAGGATATGATAAAACCACTTGACACCTAGGAATGTGCTCAGGAGATGTTGTTTTCCTCTCTTCCTTCTCTCTCTATCCTCTCTTTCTTTTTGAAGGCATTCTTTTCTTTGCATTCCCTTTTCTTCCCAGGTTTTGTGATATCAGATTTTGAGAAATGCTGGCCACTCACCGGTGGCTTGTACGGAACCTACAGTTATTAGCAGGGTGGACACTAAAAGAATCCAATAAGCAATGAGTGTTTGTTTGTATAAATAAGAATAGCACCAACACAATTATTTGGGATCATTATTAAATTGTGAAATCAAATGAAGCCAAAGTGATAATAATTGCACTGAAAAGTCAGTGGACAGCTACACCCTCTAATTTGTTTGAAAATACTACCCTACTTTGTTATTGATGCTTAATCATGCAATTATTAAAAAGAAGACCTCCAAACTGACAATACTAATAATGGTGATAAATCTTCCCGACGTGGAGGGCTCTCACTTTGTTTTAATTGAAGGGAAGCTATGGAAGTGTTTTCCCTCACTTGAAAAAAATCTTCCTTTTTTTCTCAGGCCATCTGTCTGGCTATTAAAATCCCATCAGCTTCATTGCGAGAACGCTTACTTCCCCCACGCCTGCCATCCCAAAGGGGGCTCTTAGAGCCAACTAGATCACGACAGCTCAGGCCCCTCCAAAGGAAAAGCATGTTGCTCTCAACTCATCTTTTGAGGCATCCTGTCTTTCTTCCTTGGCTTCTCTGTTCTTGGCTGCAAAGGCGGTGATTGATTTCCAGGCCCCCCCATTAATACCCAGCAATTAGTTTATACCTTCAATAATGTGTTGATTTGTTCAACTGTTTAAGAAATAACTGTCTCTTCTCAGCAGGCTAGGCTGTAACGAGACAGTGCTGGATCTTCAGGACAAATGCGCTCGGGGTGAAGTTCCACACTACAATTTCAAGAGCCTGCTCTGTAGACGAGCCCATGGAACTAAGTGGTTGAGTCAGAATCAAAGGTAGGGAAGGAAATACCCGTGTTCCTCTGCTCTGATCCAACACCTGGTGTCCTAACCCACATTATTCCAAACTTGCCCTATGTGCCTCCAAATCCTTTCTGCCGTGATGGTCATGCAAGACAGTCATTACTATTAGTCCAAGTCTGGCCTCACCCCCCTGCCAGGCACAATCATTACTGAGAAAGCTCATAGAGCCTCTTCACTCTCGGGGCAAATCCGTCCATGTTGGAAAGACTCTAGAAAGAAATCCCTTCACCTCTGGTAGATGCAGAGGAAAAGGTTAATTCCTCTCGCCAGGTGGTCTTGGGAGGGACCTCCCGGAAGACCCTGCAGGAAAACAGAGGGAAAGTCCTCCAGCTCAAGCCATTGTGTCAACAGGGCAGGCAGGATCACGACCTCTCTCTGGGCTGTTGTCCACATGACTGTCCTTCTATGGATCTAAGAATGGGTCACATTTTAACTAAGAGCTGAGTGTTCCCGATGCCATAGAAAGGCTCTTGGAGTCCAAGCAATTGCTGTGGAGTGGCCTCTGACCTTCTCTTCACTTTCCACCCCAGTCCCCCTTTATCACTAAAGAAAAAAGGCTGTTGAGTAATGGGGATCAAGGGACACCAGTCTCTCCATCTTTTTCAAACCTGGGGGACGGTTTATAAGTCAGAATGGTGCATTTGCTAAGTGAATGATGGGCTTTTGTGGTATCTGAGATGAATTTCGTTGGTATAGGGAGGGACATTTAAACAGACTTACGTGGAGTATTTTTAACGTGTGTTAAAATTTTAACTAGCGCATTAAGCCAGCAATTCCTTGACTGTTATTGCTTAGGATGAGGCTAAAACAGGATCAGTTAAGGTAAGTGTTAAGTTAATAACAATATAGGTGGTACCTGGACATGGCAAACTTAATGAAGGCGGTACCCAAATGGCGGAAGGGTGGGAAATCTTGACTTAAAACATCAACGATCTTTTGAGCCCCTACTCTGCATACAAGCCCTTTATAGAGATTATTTTACAATTTATAACCCACTTTGTGGCAGATAAGACACAGCAGAGATGAACCCCCTCCCCCTGAGGATGCAGACCTGGTCGGGATTCAAACCCACGCCCGTCTGATGCCCCCACAGGGCTCTTGTGGCTGGATCGCGCTGCTTAATCAATCAGGGAAGAAACGAGGGCAGGTTCTAGGGAAAATCTATGGTCCCAGGATGCTTGGCTGTGTGGTCCTGTCCCCTGGCCTGTAATTTTAGCCCAAGTCCTGGCCACAGGCTTTGTGGCTTCATCGCTCAGTCCACAAACACACCTCCCCTGCCTGGTCGTTCGCTGCGCTCTCTGGGGCTCAGTGAGTTCTCCTCCCGCAGTGTTTTCGGGACTTGAAGGGGGTGTCTGGCCCTGCCTGGGGCGAGGCAGGCCCTTCTCTGCATCCTGCTGCTGCTTCTCTTCCCTCCGACCAACTGTCATGGACCCTGCGGCTCCAGTGTCCCATCTGCTCCGAGAGGGGATGGCCCGGCGCTCAGCCGTCTTCCCTCCCTCCCAGCGGCCTCTGCCCATCCTTTCCATGCTCCCCTCCCCCAACACCAACCTTGTTGAGCTTCTGTTCCTGCCTCCTGCTCTCCCCCAGCTCTCTCTGTTTAAGCCACGGTCTCAGACCTGGCGTGGGGGGGGCGGCCTCCTTTCCCTGCATTACTGTTCCCTCTTTCCCTCGCATCAGCCACCCCACCCATTCTGCCTGTGGCCATGTGCTTGTAACCCTGGTGCCCGGTACCGAAGCCCACCGGGAAGCCCGAAAGCATGATGTTCTCAAGCTGGAGGGGAGGCCCTTTGAAACAGACCTTCCTGGCCAGGTTCTTATGTTCTTCTGGGAACTCAGGCCTGGGGGAGGGGCTCTGCTGTTCCCGGGCTGCGGCCTGGCGAGGCGCCTGTTCTCTGAGCTGCCGCTTGCGTGGTGCGCCGAGACTCGAACCACTGCATCCCTCCCACCCTCCATCCGTCTTTCCATCCTTCCTTCCTTCCCCCCCCCGCACCGTTCTTTCCTTTAAAAACTTTTTTTTTTAATGTTTTTTAAATTTATTTCTAGGAGAGAGAGAGAGAGACAGCGTGAGCAGGGGAGGGTCAGAGAGAGAGGGAGATACAGGCTCTGAAGCAGGCTCCAGGCTCTGGCCTGGCAGTCAGCACAGAGCCCGACGCGGGGCTCGAACCCACGAACTGCGAGATCATGACCTAAGCGAAAGTCGGACGCTTAACCGACTAAGCCACCCAGGCGCCCCTGAAAACTTTTTGCTGAGAGCCTACTATGTGCCAGACCCTGACTTAGCTGTTTCATCTGTCCGAGTGGCCAATTCCCCATTTATTGACCCAATGCCCGTGGTGTGCCAAGCACCCTGCCAGGCGATGAGACGCACAAGTAAATCCAACAACCCCCTATCTCAAGGGCCTTCCTGCCTGGTTGAGGAGACAGAGACATGAAAGCAGAGAAGCCCCAGGAAAGTATAAGATCCTGTGCTCGTCTGAACTGGCAGGGACAGCAACGCCATACCTTTGGGTTTTGGTGCCCGTGGGAAAAAGGCTTCGCGTTTTGGTCAGCCTCCGCCCCCGCCCCCCCCCACCTTCACTGTGTCAGCATGAACACCCCCACTGTGAATGCTGGGCCCCCAACGTAACGCCCCATCTCCAAGTAGATGTCCCCGTGCTCTGTTTCTCAGTTGCCTTCTGAAGGCTCTCTTTTGCCAGATCTTGTTCTTCCGTGTGACTTTGTGGGACAGGTAGGGAGGCCCGGAGCTCACCCAAGGGCCTGCAGAGTGTAAGCGGGAGGCAGGGGCTAAGGAGATCTATGAGTGCCGCTGGCCCTGCCCAGAGAGAGGCGGAGCCCGTGGTCCACAGGGAGTTGGTGCTGCCGGATGGGAAAGTCCCTTTGATTCCACCAAGCATTACTGAGCTCCTGCTATGCGCTAAGTGCCCTACTGGGTGCATGAAGCTCTGCACTGAATGCAAGGATGGGACCAGGGTCACAGGGGTGCTGGTCCCAGCACCATTGCTGGCTGGCTCCATGGCACTGGCAGAATCCCTTCCCTCTCTGGGCCTCAAGTTCTTTGGTCACAAAGTGGGGTCTGGACCAGACGAGCTCCCTGGATACACTGCTAGATGCCTTCCTTCAATCTGGAATAAAGATTATGTCTTCCAGACTTCCGTACAGCGAATGTATGGTCAGGTGACCAACTTCTGGCCAGTGAGACCAAAGCAAAAATGTTATGTGATAATCTTTTAGGACACTTCCTTAAGAACCATGGGACAGGTGCCCTTTGCCTTTGTCTCTTTGTGCCATTCTCTACCTTGAAGCCTGGAATCTGAAGACAGTGGCTGGAGCTCTGGCAGCCATTATAGGCTGTGAGGTTGAAGGCCACACTATAGGGATGGTGAGCAGGTAGGCACCTACATTGCTAACCTGTTTGTGGTGCCTCTAGACCAAACTTGTCTCCAGATTGGTTTACTTAAGAGATGATTAACTTTTGTCTTATTGAAGCCTCTGTTAATTGTATGTTTCTATTACTTGTCAAATCTAATCCTTCCTGGTAAGAGCTCTAAAATCCCTTCTAGGAATACCATTCTGAGGCTGTGACTTCAGGGCATCTTTAAATAGTCGCTTCCTGTGCGAGGCAGAACGATAGCCTGCTGAAGATGCCCACATCCCAATTCCTGTAGGTGCGAATGTGTGACATCGCATGCCAAAGGAGGAATTAAGGTTGCCGATGGAATGACGACGTTTGCTAATCGGTTGATCTGAAGAGAGGGAGATGATCCTGGGTTATCTAGGCAGGCCCAGGGTAATCATGAAGGTCCTTACATGCGGAGGAGGGAGGCAGGAGAGCCAGAATCAGAGGGAGGAAGCGTGAGAAGGACTCTGTCTGGTACCTGCTGGGCTTTGAAAAAGGAGGAAATCTTTCTGCCCTGATAGAATGGGGCCAGTGACTAGAACCCGGAAAAGGTTGGAAAGAGAGTCACCCCTTGGGCCTCCAGAAGGAACAAGGCCACTTTGACACCTTGATTTCAACCCAATGAGACTAATTTCCGACTCCTGACCTCCAGAGCTGTAAGGTGATGAGTTGGCGTTATCTTAAGCCATTGAGTTTGTAGTGATTGGTTACAGCGGTCATGGGAAACAAATGCACTCCCTCTGCTTCCTACTGGGAAGGTTAAGATCATGATGCCCCCGTTATAGAATGCTGCATGGCCTGAGGAAGATGACATATGTGTGGCCCGTAGGACACGACCCAACACACAGGAGACCCTCAAACACCATCCACTCTCAGGAAACGCCATCCATCCTGTCACACCTGCGGACACCGCCTTCACCCATAAATAACATTAGTTGAGACATCCTCCCTGGAAATGCCCAGGACTAAACTAATGGCTTTACGAATCTGGGGACTCTGGCTTTATTCAGCACCTAGCAGGAAGGTCGCCATCTTCATTTTAGAGGGGAGGAAACGGGGTGAGCTGTCCAGTGGCAGACGTAGGATTTAGATCCGTGGACTCAGGCGGCCGCTTCAAAACCTATCTTCTCCGAGGGTGGCCGGCAGACCTGTGGCATCCGCCTCCCCTGGAGCTAGAAACAGCTTCTCAGTCCCCCACCTGGACCCCCTCCTCAGCGCCTGCCGGTCATGAAGACCCCCCGGTGGATAGTGTTCACATGGAAGTTTGACAATCCTCTAGGTAGAGCAAGCACTCTGCTCTCTCCGTGGCCTCGGCCTGTGGGGCGCTTGTACCAGCCCTGTGGGGGCAGCCGCAGAGAGTGTCTTCTCCTTCATGCGCTTTGGCCTTTCTCCTCTGATCTCCTTGGCAAACTCCTATTCATGCTCCAAAACCCACTGCAGAGGGTCCCAAGAACCTTTTTCCTGACCTCCCCAAGTAGACTCACTGTCTAGTCCTGCCCGCCCCCCCCCAACACCTTTATCAGTGCCCAGGTTTGCTGGTGATGCTCTCGCACATGCCTGTCTCTTCTCGGAGGCCTTGATCTCTTTCAGACTAGGGGCATGTCTCCCGTCATCCAACAAAACATTTGCTAAGTACCTCAGAGGTGCTAGGTGCTGATCTGAGTCCTGGATCTACGGCAGTAGATAGAAGAGACAAGGACCCTGGTCTCCCAGAGTCTCTGTTCTTGTTGGGAGCGAACTAATACACCCTCTGAGCAAATTCAGGGAAGAGGCATGATGCAGGCGATGGAACAGGCAGGGGAGGCTGGGAAGAGGATGGGCGATGTCAGCAGGGGATCAGGGCAGACCCCTTCCCCCGGGACTGACTGGTTTCTGAGCCCCGCGAATGAGCACAGAGCCCAGCAGACGAGACGTCCAACACGTGTCACGTTGGGTCATCTGACCATATGCTCCCAGATCAAACTGCACGTCTAAGAAGTTCATATCCTTCCTGAGCAATTGCTGGGCACCTCCTGCCCACCTTCTCTGCCCACCAAAAAAAACCTCTAGAAATTTCCCTCCTCTCCGAAGCTCTCTGAGACAAAAACCAAAAGCAGAGAATCCCCGGGGCTCCAGCAACACCCCCACCCCAGCCAGGCCGACCATCCGGGCTGTCTCCCTGGCGCCTGCCATTTAGTTATTGAATAAAGCAGACCACATGGTCTGCACGACAGGGGGCACTTCCCGAACTGGGGTCAAGGTCAGAAAATGTCAGCCTCTGAAAGAGAAGCTATGGGGGTGGCGTACTATGGGTGAGAGCCTGCCTTTAAAGGCAGCCGCCTCCCATACAGATGCTGCATGAAAGGGAGCCCGAGAAGCCCGCCTTTCCCCATCACGGCCGCACACACTACCCTGGAATGTTAGCCATTTCCGCATCCGCGTCCCTTCTCAGAGTCACCACTTGGCTCGCTCTGTGAGTGGCTCTGCCCTGCCCGGACCGCTCTTGTTTTGCTTACATTTACAGCATTTTGGGCCATCAGGGACTCTGTCTGCAACTTGCCATCGGCATTAGAGGAGTGGCTGCAAATTCAGGTGCCCTACGAGGGAGGCTGAGGGAGGCCGAGGGAGGCCAAAGGGGTGAAGCAGCCACGGAAGACACGTGGGAGCGGAGGGGACTTTGGGGAGCTGCAGAGCACCCATCATGTCTGGAGTGGG
>NW_027529624.1:6279845-6292129 GCF_008692635.1 Crocuta crocuta
AGGGTTACCAAAAAACCGTTTCTTCTTTTTCTCCAAGTGAAGCCATAAATAGGAACTTCTATAGGAAAAGTTCTTCACTTGTGGAAGATTTGAGGGCTAACCACAATTGGCTGGCGGGTGACCCTCTGCAACTGCTAAGGCCATCTGTAATCACCTCAGTGCAGACAAGGACAGCAGCTGGTGTTTTTCAAGCACTTACTACATCCCACCATCTTGCTGGGCACTTAACATGAGCCTCTTACTAAAATTTCATAACCAACTCAGGAGTGAGATACAGCTTTTCCCACTGACACATGAGAAAATTGAGGCACAGAGGTGACATTTCTCGTCCAAGGTCACCTCGCTGGTAAGCAATAGCACTGGGGCTTGAACCCAGGCTGGCAAATGCCAGAGCAGACTGGAGCGCCAGGCCTGGCTGGACTATCCTTGGGTTATGATGGTGCTGGGAGAAAATCTGAGGTTAAATATGTATCCTAATCTCAGAAGCGAAGCTACGTTCTATGTCCTTTTTCTACATTCATTCAACAAACGCCAACTGAGCTCCTACTATATGCCCAGCACTGGGCAGGGCCAGGGGGGATCACTCTATCCAAGATGGAAGGTCCCATCTTCTCCCTGCAGATTTCTCCTGTTTGCTTGCATTGTCTCAGACAAGGTCACTCACTGTCACACCTCACTCGACACAACGGCAGTCCCCAGATCCTGTGGATCCTCTGGGGTCAGTCCCCTGCCCCAGGCCAGCTGCTTCATCACTTCCCGGAGTGTGCAGTCCTCTCCTTCCTGAATGTCTGCTCTGCTCTCCCCCTCCTCCTCCCATCCTTACTTCCCAGATCCATCCTTCCGAAGTGCGAGTTTGACCATGTCCCTTCCCTTCCCAACATTCTCCCCTCTGGGCACAGCCTAGCCATCCCTCCACGATGTGGGCTCTTGTGCCTCAGGGACTAATACCTTCCCCACCTCCCCGCCCACACCTGGCCCCCAGCAATGCCAGAAACCTCATGTGCTCCCCTGAACACTCCACACCCTCTCACGCCTCTCCCTGGAGCAAGGTCCGCTTGTGTCCCTATATCCCTGACTAGAGCATAAGCTCTTGAAGGGCAGGGGCCACATCTTTTCACCTTTTTAAGATCCGGAGTCTAGGATGGTACTTGGCACATAGTAACTGAGTGAATTTTGTTAATGAAGCAGATTGGGGAACTCATGGTCTAGAAGCGGAGACAGAACTGGAAACAAGCAACGGGAAGAAGGAAAGTGTGTTAGAGACACACGTGGATGGTGTGGAAGGAAAGGGGGAGGGGATGTAACCTAGGGGGGAGGCAGCTGAGGTATTGGGGAAGTGGCGAGTTAGCTGAATCCTGGAGACAGGTGGAATGTGGCTGGGAACACGCCCTTTTGGCAGAAGGTAGGGGAGAGGGAATATATATATATATATATATATATATATACCACAAACTGCAGGTAGCAGGATGTCCATGCGTTTTGAGTCATTCTTCTGTTTTCAAAGCAACGAGAGAAAACGGCAGCCCCTCCACTCCCCGGACTCTGCCCTGCATAAGCAGCATATCCTAATGTAAGCTTCAAGGTTTTGAAGACTTCATCATGCATGGAGTTCAGGTTCTCCAAGAGATTGATTTATAAACTTGGGGGCTAGGGGATGATTGGAAACATGATTAGTGTACTAGAAGGCTGTGCATAGTTTTGAGGATGGACAGACTCGGGCTAGAATCCCAGGTCTGCTCCTTGCTGTGTGACCTCGGGTGAGTTACTTAACTTCTCTGAGCCTCTTAAGATGGAGATAATGGACATCACCTCATGTACCTTCAGAATTGTAAAAGTTACACAAGAGCCAGCCTCTGAAAAAGCATCTAAATAGTGTTTAGCACAAAGGAAGCACTCAATGAATGATTAGCTATTATTATTATTATTATTACTATAATTATCATTAGTGTTGAAGTGACACCAGGCTTACCTTCTTTGCAAAAACACATGGAAGGAAAGCCAGGGAGAAGAGTTTCCAACCGTAGGGAAAATTCAAGAAGGATGAGGGATGAGACTTGTACAGACAGAGGTGGGGGAGAGGGAAATGACAGAAAAGAATGATCCTTTGCACAGAGAAAATGAGAGAGGAGAGCAATGGGGTGAGATCAGAAATAAAGGTCTAGGAGTCAGTAGCAGCCAGTCACCAGCAAATTTTGCCCGATGGCCAGGGCAGAGAGAGGCTGGCACTGGACTATTTAAACTGCATCGTGGACGGTGTAGCGAAGCAAGGTGCTTTCTCCCCATACAATGAAGCCGCAGCAACCATGCACCTGGGATCTCATACCTAATCCTTGGCATTCTTGTTAGCAGCTGGAAGACTACCCAAGGTCAAGGAAGTTCAGCGAAGAGCGAATAAATACAGTGTCAGGAAGGGAAAGGAGTGGCGGCTCCTCAGAGGCAGACCCAGGGCTGCTACGTCAGTACCGCTGGGCCAGGTGATAAGAAACAAGGATTTAGATTAAGAGAAAAGACTGGCAGTGGCTTATCAGCATNGAGCCCTGGGGAGGGGGCAAGGGAAACACCTGCCTATTCTTGGGTCTTTCACAAAGTGGTTCCAGCTGAGGCTGGGAGAAAAGCGTGGTCTAGAGGATGCTCAGAGTTTTTGTTTAGGAGCCAGGTCCCTCCCTCGCTGGAGGTGGGCAGGTGCCGTTTCCTCAGTCATTCGCCCCACATGCAGCCCTTACAGGGGCACACAGATCACAGGCAAGTAAATGCTCAAAAGGAAGAAGTCAACGTGAAAGGCTGAAGAGGGAAAGGAAGGAGGGTCACAGGACTGGGGGCTCGACGAGATAGGGTGGCATTTGAGCAGAGCCTTTTTGCATCTTTGTAACCGTACGGGGTTACACCCGGAAGTCAGAAGAGAAAGGGGGGAAGCAGATCTCGATGCACCTGTTTTGTGCATTCCCTATGATCTCCTCTCGGTTTACTACAGCCAGCTCCGTGCAAGTGACCCGCTCACTGCAACACCCTCTGCGTTGTGCCTCGCCCCTTCCCCAGTAAAGCTCACCAGCTCCGGCCGACCCCTGATGCCCTCTGTGAGACCCTCGGCATCCAGTGGGCTCACTGGTGGGCAAAGCCAGTTGCTGCCCCTGCTTCCACCTTTCTGGGCCCACTTTGCTCCCATGCTGAAACACATACCGCCCTGCGAGCCATTTCTGTCCCTCTGGGGGGCACATCTTCATTGCCTCCCGGGCTCACCCCTCCCTGCCATCTACCTTCAAGCTGCGTGGGGCCCTCGGCATGGTGGCTGGGGCGTCTGTTTCTGCACATGGCCCTTCCTTCTGTGTGAGGTGCTCTTCCTCTCCCTGGCTCGCTCACCCCTACACATCCTTCCGAACCCGGTCTCCCCCGGCATCCGCTCCTCCCCAGTCTCTGTGCTCCCAGAGTCCTCCATGCTTATGTTGCCTGCTGTGCCCTCATCTTCATCTGCTCATCTCTGTGTCTCCTCCACCAGATGAGAAGTCCCTCTGCCCCGAGGGCAGAGATTGAGGCTTTGACTCTGTCCTAGACTCTCACCCGGCACCTGCTAAGGCTCAGGGAACAGCTACTGGACAGAGATCAACTATCGCCCTTTCCCCTGTCGAGAAAGGTGGGGGCAGGAGCACACTCTTCTGCCCTCTGCTGCTCCCGGGGTCACCACGGGACAGGCACCAGCTGCCTGCGGGCAGAATCCCTCGGGCTCTCCCAGCACCCTGCGTGCATTTCCCTCTGCAGTCAAGAGAGCCTACCGTCTTCCTTTGGTTCTAAGGCACAGAACGTAGGTGGCATGGTTTCTGAAATGAGAGCGCGTTTTACAGTTGATGTGTCCATTACGTTTGCTCTCCCCTCCCCCCAAAAGCTACTTAAGAGGATAGTTCACTTCATAAACTAATGGTGCCTTGGGACCGAGGGAAGACGGAACCGGGAGACAATGGCACCTTTCGTAGCCAGGAGAGGGGACCAGGAGGCCATGAGGTCATGCAGCTCAGCAATAATCCCACAGCGGCTGACCTGCGTTTCTCGATGTCCGGGAGCCCAGTTAACATCTCTCCTCTCTCATTCCTGTTTTCCCAAAGTCTGCTGGATAGAACCGAGCGGCATTCAAATTCCACTCAAATCCTCCACGATCCTAACGATTGTAAGGGATGCCAGGGATTCCTCTGAACTTGCGGGAGGGCGAGGAGAGGCAGCAATAGGCTATGTCAGGTATCTCATACAGAGTGGGCCATTCTGCGAGCTGACCGTTCTTCCAAATCCCCTTGGGGCCTCATCTGGATGTTCCTCAGGCAGGTGAGGGCTTGCTCACTACTGCCTTTTCTTTTTTTAATTCTTTAAAAATGTTTTTTATTTATTTTTGAGAGAGAGCGAGCGAGCAGGGGAGGAGCAGAGAGAGGGAGACACAGAATCCGAAGCAGCTCCACACTCTGGTGCTGTCAGCACAGAGCCCCACGCGGGGCTTGAACTCACAAACCACGAAATCATGACCGGAGCCGGAGTCGGACGCCCAACCAGCTGAGCCACCAGGTGCCCCATCACTGCCTTCTTATGTTGGTATAGGGCTGGCACCTGCCGTCAACACCACCACTGAGTGTATTTTGAATTTTGTTGATTGGAGTGGAGTTTATCTATTCCCTGCCTTCTCTGCGCTCTCATGGGAAGTTTGGAGGCGAAAGAGACAGCATGACGGGATCGGGATGTGAGACATGAGGGACGCGACAAGAAGACAGGAAAACAGTGCTCAAATCCTCGCAACAACCTTAGGGGCAGGCACTGTCATCTCCACCATGTGGCTGGCACAAGGGAGGCACAGAGACAGAATTAACTAGTTCAAGGTCACACAGCTTATAAGCAAGAAGCCAGAAGTCAAAGAGCAGAACTCAGCAAGACTAACAAGGCCTCATACATATGGGTCTTAATTACCTCTGCAGACCTCCCCCCAAACCATACAGCACGGCCCCACCGCCAACTCTCTACCTATACCCCCACCCGCACCCCAGCCCCCGGCCTCACCCAGGCCCCGTCTCATTCTTCCTCACTGATCTCTGCACTTGCTGCCTTCTGAACTGTAATGGTCTTTCTTCCTCTCGTCACCCAGTGAACTCCTCCTCCTCCTTCAGATACTCATTCTCACCTTACCTCCTTAGGGAAGCCTTCTCGGATTAGATACCATCTCAATATTATGAACTCACAGTCCCCTGTGACCTCCCTGGAGAGCACTTGTCATAGTTGTAATGTATATATATTCTTTGAATTAGGGTCTCTCTCTCCCGGGAGGCTCTAAGGACCTGGGCCGGTGACCCTGAAGGCAGCCCTGCAACCCCCTGGCCCAACCCCTGGCCCTTTGCAGAACTCCACCAAAGGTTTAACAAATAAACGCGTGAAGGGGTTGCCTGATCCGGGCTGGAAACTAACCCGGAAGCTTTAAATGCATATTTCATTTGAATACGGGTATTTTGGCCAAAACACTCACATTTGAGACTAAAGGAAACCACTCGATTCTGCACAGTCTAAAAATCTTTTGCACTGTTAGTCTGGATTTGTACCTTCTCCTCCCCGCTGACCTGAAAGCAAGCGCTCGTGGGAAGCCCTCCCCAAGGATCTCGGTGACAGCCGCTCTGGGCGATGAGGAGGCAGGAAAACACGGCCACCGTCTATTTAGAGGAAGCTCACACCCAGCACCTCCTTCTCAGGCATTCAGTTTTTCTCCAAACTCTTTTTTTATTATCTTTCTTTATTCCAGTCCCTTGCATGTGGAACGGCACCCTCGCCTCTCTCTCTCCCCTCCCCTCTCCCTCTCGCCCTCCTCTGTGTTGAGTTCGTGATTTTCTGTAATGTCAGAAAAAGGATGCTCTTTGCCACCACTGCTCACCATGTATCATTTAGAGAGCAATCCTTGGCCCGGAGGAAGGGGCCGCCCGTTCTGAAGCCCCACCCCGCTAAGCAGGCAGTCACGGTGTGCTCATTCACCGGCAAAGGTGGGCCGAAAACCTCATAACCGCGGTGGCTTCAGCAATGAGCAGAACAGACAGAAATCCATGCCCTGGTGACGCTGACTGTCCGGTGAGAAACACAGACGGCAAATATCCTGAGCAAACTATGGAGTGTGCTAGAAGGTGGTAAGGACGCCGTAAAGAAAAAGAAGGCGGAATCAGGAGGATTGTAGGAGGGGTACAGGTTGGGGTCATTGAACTCGACCGCCGATAAGATGGTCACAGGGAAGCCACCCTGAGTGAAAGCTATTTTGCTTTCCTTTTACAGGAAAGGAAACTGAGGCTTGGAGAGGTAAAACCCTGTGTCCCGGATCTCACAGGCTGCAGTGCTTGGAATAAACCCAGGCCCGAGTGGCTGCAAAATTCTTTCAACTATACCACACACCACAGGGCTCGATCTGAAACCTTCCATGACTTACAGGGGACATACGGTTGCTATTTTCTGAAAACCGCCTGCGAATATAAAGCTGATGGATAGTTTACGTTGAGGATACTTCCAAACTGAAAGGGCAAACCCCAAGAGACACGTGGTGGGTCTGGCCTGAAATTCGGGGTCGCATTCCCTCAGCCTCACGGGAGAGAGGGAATTACGGCAGAGCTGTCCCGTGGCAAGGCGCAGGTCCAGTGGGTCAGAACGGGCTCAGGCTGGGCCCTCGCTGGGGGACACTTAATGGGGCACAGACTGAATAAAATCCGGTGCTAGCTGTGACTACGAGCCCAAGGCCACACAGTATAGGCCAGGGTAGGTAGCATCGAGCCCTCGGAAGGCTTGCAGGCTGGAAGCAAGGGCCCTGGATTCAAGTTCTGGCTCTGTCTACCTGGTCTTGGCTGTGGTGTCACCCCTGTGTGTCTGGTTCTGCTCAGCTGTAAAGGGACACGGGGGTGGGGGGTGGGGGCAGGAAGGGCAGCCCGAGGGGACAAGATTCCAGAGTTTGCTCCTCAGTAAAGAACTCAGGTTTGCCTTCCCAAGTATGGATGCTTAGGGCTTGGCCCCGGGAAAAACTGCTGGTCAGAGCCTAAGACCTTGGGGACTGTTCTAAGGATCCTGGGAACCAGGTGGGAGAGGTTTGCTAAAAGAACAGAAGATTCTGGGGTAGCTAAATGAGGATGGTCCCTGATGCCTGCTCTCTACCCAAAGTGTCTATTCTGGTGACTATTACAAGCCACCTGGGCTTGGGTGTACTTTAAAAGCAGGAAAGGGAAGAAAATCAATGGGATATGTTCTTTCCTTGCTTGCAGAGTCTGAGCCTACTGATAATTTTCCATTGGCCAGTTAGGAGCGGCACAACCCTAAAAACGGACTCCTTCTGAATTCCCTTAGTTTACAATAATGAATTCCATGACTCATTATTATTCTTTTAAAAAAGAAGCACCAGGAAGAACAAACCAACCATCGTGACTTCCTCGCCCCCTTCTTTCCCGATTACTCGACTGTCACACGCTCTTACGGTGTTTGAATCAAGTTAAATAATTTTACGAATTTTGGAATCAATCCATCGATCCCTGTGTTTCCACACCTATTATGTGCAAAGCGCCTAAGGAGAGTCGAACTGGGAATCTGACTTGGGGATTCTGGAGTCACAGGTACAGTGTGAAGCCACTTCACACTTAGCACATCCAACCCGTGAAGGTAAGATTATCTGGGAGAGGCCGTTGGCATTCCTAAAATGAAAGATACATACTTTCCTTCTGGAGAAAGCGAGAGGGCCATGGCTGAACGCAGCACGGAGCACTCACTACCTCTCAGGCCAAGCAAAGGGTATGCAATTATGAACTTGGCAAAGCCAGTGCGGGAAGAGCGAGACACTTCCTGCTCAAAGACAGCAGGGATGTAGAACGGGCGGCGGCAGCACCGGGAGCAGGCAGCACGTGTAAGCAAAGACAGGAAGAGCCGTGGATGGAAAAGGAGCTCGGAGATGCAGCAGAGAGAACGTAACTGTCCAGAGAGAAAGATTTCTGCCCTGCTTCGAAGCAAGGAAAGGGGCGTGGGAGAGGGAGGGCGGTCTCTGCTATAGACCACGTTGTACCGCCGCTGGCCCCTCCTCTGCGGGGCTGGAAATCCTCTGGGGGAGATGTGGGGGCTCTGGACGGGGGTGGGAGGAGGCGCAGGAGAGAATAAACACAGCATGAATTTCTTGCTGCCCCTGGAGACAATGATTCCTTTCGGTGACAGCAGAGGTTAATATCCTGAGCAGCAAGCCACAGCGCGGCCCAGAGACACCTCTCTCGGAACAGCTGCTTTAGTGTCCTGTTGTGGATTTTATTGAACTATTCCCTGAAAGGGCCAATTCATCTCTCCATTTGGAGGCTCTTAGTGCAGCTTTCCTGAAAAGTTCAAGGACTTCTATCACGATCCACCTGTCTGTATCCATCTGCAGACTGTCCCACCCGCCTCGATCCCACTGAAGACCCCAGTCTACTAGGAATTTCAAGTTCACACACAGAGACACTGCTACTTACACTGCACCAGGAAAAAAGAAAAAAATAAATGTTGTAGCTTCTTCTCGATGCCCCTCGTCTCCCACTGTGTGCCTACCCCTAACAGGACAGGTGGTCCTGTCCCTCCTCATTCTTGAGCAGACTGATTCACTTCAAAAGCAGCGATCGAGGCAGGGAGATATTTGCTGATTCCAATTTTCATCAAGAGGTGAACGGGGGGAAAAAAAGCATCTCAGAGGACAAAAAGCCCCTGTGAAACCCTGAAAGCAGCAGAGATCAGAAGCGGGCAGAGTTGGTTTTCCATTTGCAGTCATCAAGAACATCTTGGGGAGATTTGAGGTCTGTTCACAACTTTTGGGGTATGGGCAGCAAACACAATAAAGAGGTGACAGGGGAATCTTTTCTGACAGTCCGATTTTTCACACGCAAGAACCCCCAGAGACTGGGGGAAATGTAGAGAGCCGACAACTTGGTCTCCATAAAGGCTGACCCTATTTTGGATGCTCCAGAAAGCACGCACAGGAACACGGCACAAGAACCATCTATGCCAACCTTCAGAAATAAGTGCTCTTGCAGCCTTTGCAGCCTTCCACAGTAAGTGGTTTCAGATCTTCAAACCACTCCCTAGATGGCTAAGGCCCAACTTCCTGGGGCGGTCCCAGGCCCGCGAAGGCCCGTATGGACAGATGCGTTGGAAATTGAAGGCCGGGTCGCACCGGGGCCCCCGGGCCCCCACTCTTCCTGCCTGGGCCTTGGCCACAAGTGGAAAAGGAATAGCCTCCTGAAGGGAGTCTGGTCCAGCCCTCCCCTCACTGCTCGGAGGCCCCAGGCCTGGGAGATGGGCCAAACCCACAGCTCTGGTACGCACCACACACCCCTTGGGAAGTGTTGTAATCCTAACCCTCTCAGAGATGATTCAGGGTGGGGTGCGGTGTGGAGAGAAAGTGAAAGGGGTGGGTAGCACATGTGGGGATGCAGACACCAGACAGATGGAATTAAAATGAAAATACTGAAGCCTTTTAATACACTAGTGATCCAAAACCACTTCTAGTCCACTTTTCTTCTGGGGATTATAAAATGTTTCCAAGATCACAAGATGAAGAATTTGCAAGTAAAGCCCTGATAAGAAAGTATGTTTATACCAACTTACCAATTTCTGAGTCTATTTCTCCTGACATAACGTTCCGTCTTTCCTATAATTTCTTGGCTGCATATCTCCATCCATCTAACTAACATCCAAGGAAGGCAAATTGCTACTATGATCATTTCCCTAAAGCAACTCTCATTCACTTTGCTTTTCTTCTCTTTTGGAATAAAAGTCTGCCATAAATGTTTAATTAAATGGAAGCCTTTCCACTGTTAATGACAAGCTGCTTGAAAGGCTTTTCATTCTTTAAGGACGGGTGTGTTTAAAACGGTCCCTATTAATTTCCTGATATTGATTCCCCGGCTGGGGAAGAGCATAGAGTATTCAGCATACAGCTCTTCTGCAGACTATGTTCAAGGCAGCGGTTTGGATTGAGAAAGGGCACCAAATGCAGTATGCGTCAAATAGACCATCGCTCAATGAAGTCACTTAGCTATTCAAAACATGTTCAGCCATCACTCAACCGCTCGCACCACGAATGTTGGGGGGAGGCACGAACCTGGTGCTCTTTCCCAGATATAACCCTTTCCCAAAGAGCGGCTTTTGCTCACTTTGGGTTAGACCCTGGGGCCACATCAGTTTCTCCCTCTGCTGTCCGTTTCCCTCTCTTCTCCCCCATCTCCCGGCTTCAAGTCCTTGCATCACCATCCCACGGTGAGCTTAACAAACAATTCTGCAGTCCCCGCTTCCCAGCGCTGCCTCAAACGGCCTCCGGTATTGGTTCATGTCAGAAGCAAAGCACATAAGCCTTTCTCTCCACATAGAAACGCGTATCTCTCATGCACATCCTTCTATGGTAGCAGTAGCTTGTACATACACACATATATATATGGATGGATATATACACATAGCCATTCGAATGCAGTCCCTCATATGNTCTGAATGTGGCTCAGAAGCACATGCCTTTAGCTGTGTCCTGATCTCCCAGGCTTCTCACTGTGGGGACCCCTTTGGCCACAGCCCATGCACAGGCACACATGTCTCAGTGACCCGGCAATATCAAGGCAAACAGTTGACGCCCCCAGTTCACAGCCCCCCCCCCACTCCCTCTCTCAACCTCCCCAAGCCCTCACCTCCCTCCCAGCCTCCCCGCACAATGTCTGGTGCTCAAGCTGGCTGCAGTGCCGACTGTACTCGCTTCTGGATAACAGACATGTCACTCTGGGTGGAAGTGAACTGGCTCTCAGCCTAACCTGCAAGTGAACTGCTGTTTATTAGAACTTGGGCTTGTTTCCTGTGAGAGACGTCTGTATTTTTAGGCTTTGTAAACGTTAAAACACACACATACACACACACGCAGCCAGTCGCCCCGAAAGATATGTGTGGCTCACAGACATTACGAAATGCTCTTGAACTCAGCTTGAGATCCCGGAATAATTAGGATTTACCAAATAAGGATTCTTAGAAACAACAGATTTTTTTTTTTAAAAAAGGAGATTCGCAGATGATGATGTGTCTGGGACTTTTGGGGAGTAAGGGGAGGAGGAGGGGGGAAAGGGAGAACATTTTTGAATTCCTCATTGCGAAAAGAGGAGCAATGTTGACAGAAGCATTTATTCCCCCCCCCCTTGTAGATGGCAATGCTACACCAAATGGCAAATCCTAATGACTCCAAAGCAGGCAGAGCTCATTTGACTTTAAAAGACAATCTCTTGTTTTCATCACATCACAGATTATTCCAATGAAGAGGTTTAGGGGAAGGGGGGGGTGGCGGAGGCTTGAGAGTTGAGTATGGCTTTTGCTTATCGATTTTCTTTCCTCTGAAACTAACCCAACCAACCTTGATCTGTGGTAGGAAGGAGTGAAGTAAGAAAATGGTGGAATGTAAAGGGGACTTATTTGGAGGAGGGTGGGGAGGGGGAGTGAAAAGGGGAGGGGTGAGGTGGAGAGGGGGAGGAGATGGGAAATCAAATACCTTCTAGGCAGCAGGTTCTCCATAATCCAGAATGGGTCATAACTTCCTCGTTCTTTTTGCTGGTTTCATTCTCACTGACACTTTTGGTTTTGCAAACCCCTCTGGAGTAGAGCCAATAGTCGGTTCCCACAGCTATGGTCATCAGACTGAAGGCAGCAAAAGCACCAACGGTGGTTAAAAGCATTTGAACACCTCGATCAAACAGCCCCATAATTCTTCATTATATAAACACCCAACCGACTTCTGGTTCTCGGGAGAGTGTGTGTGAGGGTGCGAGTACTAAAGCAAAAAAATAAAAATAATTCCACTACTAATATAATGGATATATGTGTGAAGAGAGAATATGGAGAGATATAAAAACAGGGAGGTAAGAAAGCTCACGGAAAAGAGTGTAAATTATAAAGATCACACGGGAAGAGAGGCTTGCCTTTTGAGATCAGAAACTGTTCCAGTTGCAGTAATTTTTTTTTAAAAAAAGGGAAAAAAAAATAAAAAGACACCCCCCACCCCCCCAAGTGAGATGCCTTAATCTCTTTTCCTAAAATTCTGGTCTCCAGTTTCCATATGTGATAGCTAATTTGGAGATGGCTTCCACAGTGAACCAGGGAACAGCCGCATTCTCAACATAATCTCTCATGGTCGGGACCTAGACAGTTAGAGATTGTAAAAGCCGGGATGCAACCTTCAGTCTTCGTTCTCGGCTCTGCGGCCTGCGCCATGAAAAATCCTTTGCTTCGCCAGTTCTCTTCCTTGGGGGGGGTGGGGGGGTCTCTGG
>NW_027529624.1:6292178-6332919 GCF_008692635.1 Crocuta crocuta
ATTACCGGGTGGTGCTGAACTGGACAGCTCCCTGCGCCTCCCGCTCCGCGCGCGCCCCGGCTCGCTGGGCGGCCCGCCAGGAGGGGGGCGCGGGCCGGAGTCCTCCCTCCCTCCGGGGGCGGCAGGGCCGGGGCAGAGCCGGGGCTGCCTTTCCTCTTTTTACCCCTCTCCCCAGTCCTAAAATGAGCGCTCTTCTGGGCTCCCGGAGCTCGGAGGAAGGCGTAGCTAGAGATAGCTTGCTCCCTCTCCCTCTCCCTCTCTCCCTCTCTCTCTCTCTCTCTCTCTCCCCTGCCCTCCCCCCTTAGTGTTTCTTCCAGCTCAGCCTCCTTCTCATTCCATCTCTACGTGCCCAGAGCTTCAAATACAACCCTCCCATCACAATCAGATGGGCACAAAACTTCAACCAGCCGTTTCTCTGCCTGGAAGCGGTGAAAATATAGCCTGGATGGGTAATTACAAACACGGTCTATATGTGTTTTGTAGATCGTCGTTTTCACTTTGCTGTTTGGGGGAATGTGTTTTGTTTTGTGTTATTGGCACGGTCGGTAGCCGCGTCTCCTTTTAGCCGGTCCTCTCTCCGTCTCTTTGTCTCTCTTTCCGGCTAACGGGGTGTGCAGTGCACTGTGTGTGTGTCTCTCTCTCTGTAGTTTTCCGTGAAATTCCGAATCTGCTCCCACGAGCAGACATTTTGGAAAGATTATTCATGGAAAAGGGTGCGAAAGGGTGCCTGGTAGCCGGAGCTGGGGCAATGATTTTCATCTCAAGGATAAACATGTTTGCGGGGGAAGTGGGTGAAATGTGAATCCTTCTAAGTTTCCTGTCATTCATAAACTGTGTTGGAAGAGATAAAAATCTCCCTGCCGTGAACACTGAAACACATCACAGCCCTCCCGTCTTCCTCAGCAGAATCCTTTTGCTGGGTTAATTACAGTGTTAACTCTTATTCCTATATGTGCAACTTTTCCTTAATGTGACTCCTGGAGAAAGAAGCCCATCAGATTCCTGCTGCTATTGATTACGTTTTTCTCTGATCAGTTTCGTAGTTAAGTGAGAGCGCATGAGGCATGATGTAAGTGCCCTGTGTTTTCATTTTGGGGGGGAGGGCCCCAGAGAGAGGTGTGGGTCTGGTGCGCCAGTTGGGGGTTAGAGATGTCTTAATTTCATAACTCAGTTATTCCATACTTTCTTCTCTTTCCCTCCATTTTTGTCTTGAGATCATTTGTTTGACAATATCTCAGTGATTCGGTGATTACCAAAGAGGATATGATAGATGACTGGATTAAAAACAGATTTTTTTTTTTTTTTTTTTTTTTTGGTGTTGGTTACCTTCCTTCCCTTAGCTGAGAGTTGGTCTGCCGGGTAATCTGTGCGTACTGTTTGGCGTAGAAAAACTACCTGTTTCTCCACCCTGCATAAAACTCCCTTTTCTCACTCTCTGCTCCTTTCTCAGAAGAGAAGGACTCCTATGAGGGGTGATTGCTGTGCTCCTGGCATCTGGTAGAGAGTCCTGGTGTCCAGAGAACAGACCCACAATTGCAGCAACTTCTGCTAAGGTACCTGGAGGGCATAGCAAGACATTTGCAGACTGAAGTTTTCTCCAGTCTGTGTCTCTCCCTGTGAGGACGGGGATGGGAATTGGGTTGTGAGATGGGGATCCTGATCCACTGAGCAGAGAGCTTAACAAATTCAGCCAGGGGTTCAAGTGCGTGATTCTCTTGGCTCTAGTCCATAAGGAAAAAGTGAAGGGCAGACAGGAAGGCCTCTTAGATGGGTTAGGCCTTTTGGGGGGACTGGAGAGAGGCTTGTCTGAAGGCACACGACATGCTTGACCGAGCTTGCCCTCACTCCTGCTTGTCACCTGTGGTTGCCTCTGACCTGTCCAAGAAGCCCCTTCACACTAGAGGCAGAGCCCTCCTTCTTCCCTCTCCCATCACATTTCAGACCAACCCCTGGATCTTTTGCTTAAATGCAATCAGTAACAGAGGCTCAGAAACTTCTGTTTGTCCACAGAGGCTGCTAACATCTTAGCCACTGACCGTAGCTACAGATTTGCAGTGTTTGATTAATCTCCTGGCCAGATAATCGTTGAGAGAAGGAAAGAGGGGTTAGGGGAATGGAACAGCTTTAGGCTATCAGTGTGGAGGGAATAGACTTCTGGAGACACAGTTTGCCTCTGCTGCTTAACAAATGCACTCCAAACAAGTGGGCTTCCTAGAGCCTTGGTTTTACTGTACGTAAAACGAGCGCATTGGGACCTGCCCCTTCCTTTCTGAAGTTGTTCCTGGCTTCTCCCTGCTTTTCACCGCTGCCACCGCCACTGTGCTCGGGCTTCTACATCCCCTTTCTAGCACTTAATCTTGCCTGTGTCTTCGCCCTCGCTGACTTGTGAGCCCTTGAGGTCAATGCCTGTGTCTTGTCCATCATGATGACCTGGTTCCTAGTGTGCAGGACTTGATACATAGCCGGTGCTTGATAGCAGTGGCAGAGTGATTACAGTGAGGATTAAATGGTACGAGACAGGTGATGTGCCTGGCACATAGAAGGCACTTAGTAAATGTGACTTTCCTCCTTCTCCTTCCCGCTTTTATATCCAGTTGGGTCTCTCGCTTCCTTGATCTAACTCCTGTTCCGCGCCCCACCCCCCTCGCTGACCTAGCCTACTCGTTAGGTCCCTTCTGCGGCCCAGACAAGGCTCCCTGGGAAGAGCTGGCTCGGTGTGAGCCCCATTCGATGGCTTGGACACACCAGGCATACATACTTAGCAGCTGCTGAATGGGCGCTCTTAGGGAAACAGCTTTGTGTGCCTGCAGTCGGTTACTTGGGAAGAGCTTAGAGGAAATTAGCTGAAATGCCACAGGCCTATTTTGAGCTCCTTCTTTGATGGAGTGGAAACAACATGGGATTTGGACACAGCAGACCTGGCCTGGAGGCACCAAGCTGCCTTTTCCTCACTTTTGACCTTGGGTAGTCTCTTAACCTTTCTGGAAACCTCTTTGCATCTGTCAAGGAGCATCGTGGAGGGCCCTTACAGTGTGGTTGTCAGTATTATATGTGAACAGCAGTAATAAAAGTGGATGAGCCAGACACTGGTCTAGGCTGAATCTCACAATAACGCTACGGGATATGTACGATCATTATTCCCATCTTACAGATGAGGAAACCAAGAAGCATAATGGGTTAAGTATCCAGCCTAAGGTTGCCCAGTTAGTGAGTGGGAGAGCTGGGAGTCAAGTCCAGGAGCTGGCTTCAGAGCCCATGTCTTAACCACTGTATCTTGACCCAAGATATGGACTTTCTGAATAAGGATATTACACCAAGTTTACTGACTTCTCATTCACATCCACAGACTTGGTGCGCATTAAGGGAGTGACTTCTAGGTGCTTGCTGTTTGCACAGAGATTCTTACACTTACCTTTCCAACAACCCTACAAATGTGTATTACTCTCTTATCCCACAGGTGAGTAAGAAGAGGCTCAGAGAGGTCATAGATCAAGTCCCAAGGTCATATATCAAGTTAGCCTGAACAGCAGAGACTTGAATACTTTGCACTGCTTCAAGCTCAACTAGGTCTAAGTCCCGGAGTTTATTCACCTGTTCATTTATTCCTTCAGAAAACCAAGCACCTACTATGTGTCAGGCACTGTATTAATTCCTGAGGGTATTGAGCAGGCAGACATGGTCCCTTCCTCCAAGGACCCAAAGACAAGTGGGAGGGGCAGACAGGTAAGGAACAGCCATGTCAAAGGTGAGGGGAACGTTAGGTGACGGAGGCTGTGGGGCCACGGAGTAGGGAAACCCAACCCAACCCGAGGGATAAAGGACATCATCCCAGAGAGCAAGGCATTTAAGCTGAGATGTAGGAATGGGAAAGAGTTAGCTAGGCCAGGACGGGGGTGGCTGAGAAGAGGAAGAGCCTTCCCGACTGAAGGGAACAGCATGTGCCAAGGTTTAAAAGTACGTACGGGTGGGGAAAGATGATTGGCCAGTTTTAGGGAAAACATGCCAACTGTGGCTGATCTAAAGACAGTGATGGGGAAATGCTTTAGGCTAAGAACCTGGAGGCCTTGGAAAGGAGGTTGGAGTATGGGAAACATCCCAGAGGACGCGGTGGGGCAGGGAATGTGAGAAGTGAAGCTGGAGACAGGGAGAAAGCAGGGCAGCTGTGGTGAGGCTCCAGGCTATCGACAGTGGTGGCCTGGACCAGTGGTGGCAATGGGGATGGAAAGAAGTGGAGATGCTGGGGGGTACTGGGGAGAAAATTGATGGACATTGGTGCACATTATAGAGACAGCCACTCTGAGGGAGAAGCAGGCTGCAGGGGGGTGGGGGGCTGCAAAGGGGGTAAACTGAGAACCCTGCTTTGCTCATGGGTGTGATTTTGTTACATTCTACTTCCTCTTCACTCCCTGCTCCTATCCTTTCTCTTCTCAGCATGGCCGTTAATTAATTAGGACTGTAAATCATTCATTCAGTTACATCCTCCCCCCTCCCCCGTCCCCTCCTGGAATTAAGCAGGGATTTTGTGTTCACATAGTATTTCCTATACTTAGAACAGTGCCCAGCACATAGTAGGTGCTGTATAAAAAACAAATTACTGTATTTGGTCTAAAAATCTAAATGCATGCATCTAGATGCATAGCTTCTCTGTTTCAGGCAATGTGCTGAGGTGCTAAGGAGGCAGGTGAGATGAACATACCCAAACCAGGGAGACTGGCAAGCATACAGCTAATTCCAAGGCAGTGTGTGGTCTAGCCTAGGGAGGATCTGGGGGGTGTGGATTCCCTACTGTGTGCTCCCACAGCCCCCTCGGTGCTTCTCCTGTGGTTTGGAATTTCTGTTTAATGGCCGGTACATAGTAGGTCCACGATGCGTATTTGAGGGAAGGAAGGAACAAAATGAAGACATGGGCTATGAAAGTCCAGGGAAAGAAAGCATTTGTTTCTCTCTTAGAGTGTCTCAGATGGCTTGGCGTTGCCCACAGGTTCACTTTCAAAGGCCAGGAGAAAAGGTCAAGGAAGAGACTGACCAATGACTGACGTCCTCCTTGATATGGACAGGAAGCCCTGGGCTTGCTCCGGAGAGGGTGCTGTGCCCGGGGTGATGGGCCACCCATTGGTGCCGCTGCCCTTATGGCCCTTGAGCAAAAGTGATGACGTGGGAAGAGAATGGGCGTGGAGCCAGATGGAGCTGGGTTCGAATCCCTACCCTGCTGCTTGCTCTCTGTGTGACCAAGGCTGAGCCTCAACTTCCTCATCTGTAAATGGGGGTAACAGGTGTCTAGTGTTTTTCCTCCTTTAAGTCCTTTCCACTTACTATTCTCTCTGTTAGCATGCGTTCCTTCCTGAACCCTGCACCCCCACCTCCTCATTCAGGTCTTAGCTGTGATACCACCTCCCGAGAGTCATCGCCCGGTCATACAGCGTGATGTGCCCCCTCCGCATGACACCGGCCTGTTTTGTTTACGTCATAGTGCTTGCTGCAACTTGACATTTCTTGTTTATTATCTGAAGTCTCTCCCCGCCCACTTCCTGCCACCCAGCCCGTCGGACCTCATCATTCTTGTTCATTCCAGTATCCCCAGTGCCTAGAAAGTGCCTGAAGGATGGTAGGTGCTCAGAGAATTGTTTTGGAATGAGTGAATAAGGTTCAGGCTGTGAGGAATAAGCAATAGGGACCAGATACAAGCATTTGGGAAACCACCGAAGCAGGCTCTAGAAGGTCCTGACGCTTGGCCAGCGGGGGTGGGGGGGTGGGGAAGGGGAAGGTGCCTCTGAGGTGCTGTGGGAGCACTGNGTCCGCACCACTCCTCGCGGGCCTGCTCTGCTTTATTGATCCCACGCAGGCCATCGTGGGGACCAGAGACTTCTAGCCTGGACAGCTGTTCCACCCCAAGCTGGAGCAGGTGCTCCAGAGAGGCCCGGATGGGGCGGGGAGGAAGGAGATGTTCGGAGACTTGGGGTTTCTGACCTTACAGCACTGAGAGCAGCTGGGAGAGCCTCAGGAAGCCCCAGGAGTCTGCTGCCGGAGGGGCTCATCATGGGGGGATGTGGTTCGTTCTGAGCCTGGCGAGAACCAGAGGCTGAAGATCCACACGTGCTGGTGTCTGTGCCCACAATTTCCACAGATGAGCGGCTTCCCCACCCAGGACTTGCAGTCCCATTCTGAGCTCTGAATCACCAAAGCTCTGTCCCTCCCCAGGCCCCATCCCCGGCTGGTGTGGGATTTCACCAGGAGCTGAGCCACAGTAAAGAATATTATGATAGAAAATCAATAAGAAAGTTACAGAGTAAAACAAAAAATAATAAAGAGGACACAAGGATGCAGAGGTGAAGCAAGAAACAGAACGGTAAAGGATAGAAGGGCAGGGAGAAGAGGTGATTTCCAGGGACCTTTCAGGGCGGAAGGACGGGCAAGTTTGGGAGGTGACAGAGAAGGGGTCCTGGGTGTCCTTCGGGCATCCTGCAGCCCCTCACCTCCCACTTCCCTCCCAAGCTCCCCTCCTCCAGTCAAACCAGACTCCATGCCTGAACCCCACGGCCCCACGCCTACCCCAGGGCCTTTGCATCACAGTTTTGGTGTCTGGGATGCCAGTCTCCAGGGAGCTGATTCAATCCCTCCTTCCCACAGCTGTCTGCTCAGAGGCCCAACTGACCACCCGCTAGAGATGCCCACCTGCCCTTCCTCCATCACCGCTCCTTCTTTACCTGCTGAAATTTCCTCCTTAACCCTTAGCAGTAACCCCCACCCCCCACCCTGGAAGAGTGTACTCTGCCATTTATTTTCTGAGTTACAGCCTAGGGGGCGGGGTCTGGCCATGTTGTTCTTATCTTCCCTGCCTCTCCCCCAGTGCCCGGCACATTTAGGTGCTCACAAAAAATGAGTGTACTGCTCAGGAAGCCCCCTGACCTGGGCAAGTAGGGAAAGAGGCGGAGGGTCCAAGAGAGGCAGGAAATGGGAATATCCCGGGAGAGCTGGCCTGGGATCGTGCACAGGGAAGCTAACAACGTCTTCAGGGGAAGATGCTGGAAGTTTCTGGGAGGAGGTGGAGTGGGGGGCGGGGGGGGGGACTTCCCAGCCTCCTGGGAAAAGGAGAACTTGGAGAGGTGACAGGCAGGAAGGACAGGAGGGCACTCCTCTCTCTGCCGATTTCAGGCAGATCAAGTCCCCCGAGAGGGCAGCACAGGCACAGGCGGGTGGGCTGGGGGCGGGGCCTCAGGTTCAGGCTTCCCAGCAGCGTGGCCTCTCCCGAGTCTCAGCTGGCCCGTCTGGAAAATGGGGCAGCGTTGTCGGCCTCGATGTGCTATTCTGATAATTAAATGAAATAAAAAAGCATTTCCGGTGACTCCTCCACGGTAAGCCCTAAATAAATATTGGCTACACGTTGAGCTTTTGTTGGGTGTTGCATGCTTTGAATAAAACACAAAAAGGAAAAAGATGTGGTTTTCTGCTCAGTCAAGTGCAGAGAGGCATGGAAAGAGACCTGCTGGTGGCACTCAGCGTGGGGTGGATGGAAGGGGGAGGCGGCCACGGGGGCACCACCAGGGGATAAGGTGGTGCCTCCTGGGCACTCAGCATGGGCATCGGGGTGTCGGCGGCCACTGAGCCGTGTCTCGAAGGACGAGTGGAAGAGAAGGCCAGGCAAAGTGCTCTAGGCAAAGAGGGGCAGGAAGCCTGAAGACAGAGCATGTGAATCATTCCCTCAACGCAAATTTGCTGGAAAATGGAAACTTAAAAAGAAAAAAAGAAGATTCTAGAAAGTCAATCTCTAAATCTTTTTTAAAACAATGTTTATTTCTGTCTTTATTTTTGAGAGGGTGGAAGGAGGGGCGGAGAGAGGAGAGAGAATCCAGAGCAGGCTCTGTGCAGGGCTCGAACTCACCAACTATGAGATCATGAACTGAGCTGAACTCAAGAGTCGGAGGCTTAACCGACTGAGTCAGCCAGGAATCCCCAATCTCTAAATCTTTTAATTATTATTATTTTTTAATTATAAATGTTTTAAATGTTTATTTATTTTTGAGAGAGAAAGAGAGAGAGACAGAGCCCGAGCAGGGGAGGGGCAGAGAGGGAGACACAGAATCTGAAACAGGCTTCAGGCTCTGAGCTGTCAGCACAGAGCCCAACATGGGGCTCGAACCCACAAACTGCGAGATCATGACCTGAGCCAGAGTCGGACGCTTAACTGACCGAGCCACCGAGGCGTCCCTTAATTATTTTTAACTGAAGACGCTTTTGTGATTTTTGCAAACTATCTGTTAAAAATAAAAACTATATTTTCTAAAAAAAAAAAAAAAGAATTGGTTCAACACCTACTATGTGTCAAGACACAACAGTAAGCCTGCCGTGGTCCCTCCCTCCAGGATCACACGCGGCCAGGAGGCCGATACCATGTGATCGATTCTAAGTCGGTTAATTGCAACCCTGTGCGCTTGTGAGAGCTGCAGGTAATTCTGTTTGGCCAAAGTGCCTGAAGGAAGGGGTGGAGACCTGGCTGGAAGGGGAGGTGGGCCGGTCGGGAGGGGCTCGCATCGCACAGTACTTGCTAGGTGACAGCTCCGTGCGATGGGTACAGAGGTGAACAAAACCAGGTCCTTTGTTGGCAGGAGCCAATGACCGACTGTGGAGTGGTAGAGGGAGATCCATGGTGTGACAGGAGCACAGCATGGGAAGTGACAGTGGCGGAAGGCTTCATGGAGGAGGTGACATTCACCTCTTCCTGCGACTGAATAGCAGTCCCAAAGCTGACCGTCTGGTCTTTCAGGAGCGCGGGCTTCTGAACCTGCAGGCTTAGAGGGGCATGAGTCACACCCAAGAATGGCTCAGAACGCTTTGTTCTGGAAGTTCCTTCTCTGGATCCTGGATGTAAGTAAGGGAGGGAAGAGTGGCATCATCCTGAGACACCGACCCAAAGACCAGAATGTGGGGAGGAGCGACGTGCTGCCCCTATGCCCGTAGGTGCGAGGGCCAAGGGCCAGGAGTCTCAAGCTCCCCCCTCCCTCACCAGCTATGTGAGCTTGAGACAGGCTATTCTACCTCTCTGCCTCTGTGTGCTTATCTGTAAAATGGGCGTCTTGGTGGCTTTACGGGGCTGTTGTCATCATGAGGACTGAATGTGTGTCTCCCCCTTGGTGTGTTTTAATTACAAACGATTTGCTGTCTGCCAAGCATGCCACCGATCCTAGAAGTGTGGCTGACCTCGCTCCTTGTAGGGACAGTCAGAAGGTGGGCAGCCTGTTATCTGAGCCAGTAACTCACTGCGTGAGTAGTGGCCCAGCCCCCTCCAAGGGCCCGTGCGGAGTTTGGACAGAGGGACTATCTCCCAGTGGGACGTGGGGCCGTTTCCAGAGGCTGCTTCCGGACCAGGCTAGACGCGATGCCCTGGCCAGGCTCCTCCGAGCCTCCCGCCCTGGGGCCTCATGTCTTCCTGCTACAAATGCTGTTTCTCGTCTTTCTTGACAAGTCCTGAGTCCCGAGGGGCTGGATCCTTGTCCCTCGGGCTCAGGACTGTGTCCTTTACATCTCACACAGAGTTTGGCACAAAACGGGCTCTCCGCACGCGCTTGTTGATAAGTGGGCTGGGGGTGGGTAAGAGGAGAGAGGCGAGGGGCAGGAGTATGTCTTCAATGACAGGGCATCCCGTTGACCACCCAGCTCCCACATTTGTTGAGCACTGCCTGTGTGCCCAGGTGGGCCCGCGTGATCCTCCCAGCAAGCCCCCCAGGGAAGTTCGGTCATGGCTCTCATTGTACAGATGGGGAATCCCAGGCACAGAGAGGTCAAGCAACTTGCCCAAGGTGACACAGCCACGAAGTGATAGAATCAAGATTCCAGCCCTCTGGCTCTTGTGAGGTAGTCTCCCATTTGCCAATGGCCTGCTGTCTGCTCCTCTCTCGGTCCTTTAATATTGCAGAAACCTTGGGGAAACTGAGGCTCGGGGAGGTGAACGTGCCAGGCCAAACAGCCAGCAAATGGCAGATTCATGATGCTTTGCACACAGCTTTGCCTGTCTGCAAAGTTTCTGGCCGTGGCATTCAGGGCCCCAGAGTCGAGAGAGGTCCTGCGGGTTGGCTGTCCCTCCCCTTCCCCGTGTCAGCGACAGGTTAGCGTCTTACTGAACTCTTGCCTTCGTTCTGGCCTCTCACCTAGGCCTGCCCTGGGTGTGAGGGGGTTATACTTAGCTGGTGGAGGCCACACTGAATGGGGTAGTGGAAAGAACCCGGAGTCTGGAGTGAGAAGACTGGCTTAGAATCCCAGGGACCCTGGGGAAGGTGCTTCCCCACTCAGAGCCTAAGTGTTTTCAGCTTGGAAATGGGAAAAAGAACACGCTTCCTCCAGTAGAATATGAGATCGCACACCTAGGACCGTATGCACACGGAAGGTGCTCGGGAAGGGTGTGAAGATGGTCGCATCGCCCTGCTTAGACTCTTCAGCGAAGCTACACAGCTCTCCTCTAATCTCGCCTGTCTGGTTCCCTCCATCGCCCCTGCTGCCCCTGTGTACACTGAGCCCCCGTCCCGCTCCCCTTCTTTCTCTGGACAAGCCAGGCTCTTTGGTGCTACTCGATCTCCCACATCTGATTTCGTGCTTCCACCTGCATCCAGGTGGTGAGAATCTGCGGAAAGGCAGAACCGGGACTATCCCACACCTGCCAGCTCCTTCTCCATCTTTCCTTTTTGCTTTTGGTTGTCTCCCTCCTGCCCACACGACCCTCTCTCCCATCCCGTTCTTCCCCATGTCAACAGCCTGTGTGTTTCCTTTCTCCTCTTTTTTAAGGTTTATTCATTCATTCATTTAGAGCGTGCATGTGTGCGCTAGTGGGGGAGGGGCAGGCAGCGAGGGGGAGACAGAAGGCCAAGCAGGCTCCGTGCTGTCGGTGCAGAGCCTGATGCAGGGCTCGATCTCATGAACCATGAGATCATGCCCTGAGCCAAAATCAGGAGTCGGATGCTCACCTCAGGCACCTTAACAACCTGGGTATTTCTACGTGTTTACACAGTCGTGAACAAAACATACTCGCGGCTGATGTTCACACATAAACGCACACCTTCGTGTATTCCTGTGCGTTCATACTTGTGGGGCTTGGGCACTATTTCACAAAGTGGGGTCATATGAGGCACCCCTTCTGCAGCCTTTTTTATTATCCAAACAGCAACACTGTGAGGCTCTGTCTGAATCAGCTGCAAGGGCCCTAATTCGTTCCTTTAATGGCCACATTGTATTTCATAGTGAGGCATTGCTATCATTTCTTCATCCAGTCTTTTACTGGCAGGCGTTCTCTTCATTTCCTGTGCTCCCCCAGCACCCTGAGCCTGTAAGTGGTGCTACACACCCTCGTACATACATCCTTTCATCCCGTGCTGTTATTTTGGTGGACTAGATTCCCCAGGGGTGGGATTGCTCAGTTGAGAGGCATCTGTATTTTTAATTTCAGGTGACGTTGCCAGATCGCTTTCTAACAACGCTGTAACTCATCGCCTTTCCTCCAACAATTTCATGGGTCTCTTTCCCCGCATCTACTCCAGCAATAGGTATTAGTATGATTCTTAGTTTTGGCCAGGCTGGTGGGGACAAAATGAAATCTTACAGTTACTTTAATTTCAAGTTCCCATACAACTAACTAGTTAACGAGTTAGTGCTTCTTTCCATATGTTTGCTGGCCCTCTGGATTTGCACTACGTCTTGCCTCGTCTTACCCTTTTACTCCACGCCTCCTTGTGAATTTCTTATCACTTTGTAAGAGCTCTTTGCATATTATAAATGTTAACTTTTTTTTTTTTTTAGAGACAGAGAAAGAGAGAGAAGGTGTAGGTGTGTAGGAGAGCTGGAGGGGGAGGGAGAGAGAGAGAGAGAGAGAGAGAGAGAGAGAGAGAGAGAATCCCAAGCAGGCTCCACGCTCATTGCCAAGCACCACACAACGGCTTGGTCTCATAACCATGAGATCACGACCTGAGCTGAAGTCAAGAGTGGGATGCTTAACCGACTGCCACCCAGCTGCCCCCAAATGTTAACTTTTAATTTGACATCTGTGTTGTGAATAGTTTCTTTTATTTATTTATTATTTTTTTTAATTTTTATTCATTTCTAGGAGAGAGAGAGTGACAGCGTGAGCAGGGGAGGGTCAGAGAGAGAGGGAGACACAGAATCCGAAACAGGCTCCAGGCTCTGAGCTGGCAGTCAGCACAGAGCCCGACACGGGGCCCGAACCCACGAACCGCGAGATCATGACCTAAGTGAAAGTCGGACGCTTAACTGACTAAGCCACCCAGGCGCCCCGTGAATAGTTTCTTTTAATTGAAGTATAACTGGCATATAACCTTATAGTTTCAGGTGCGTAATATAATGATTTGGTATTTGTATACATCGCAAAATGGCAAATGGTTTTATACTTGAATTCCTTATTTTCATAGTGACTTTGTGAATGGAATCTGTTGCTACAAAGTAACTTTGGGGGGTAAAGTGTCCTTTTACGGACAACTCTCTTGTTTTCTTATGCGCTGAGACTGACCCTGTCATCTTCCACATTTTCTCCCAAGATATTTATTGTTTTAGTTTATTTTTATTTTTGCATGTTAACTCTTCAATCCGTCCAATGGCTATTTATGTATATGGTGTCAAATGAGGTTTCAACTTTCTTGCAAAAGAGAGCTGGTTGTGCAAGCTTCATTAATTAAACAATTTTTCCTTTTCCAACGGAATTGAAATGCCATCTCTGTGCCATATTGAATTCCTGTGAATATGTTGATCTAGTCCTGCTCTCTCATGCTGTTCCGCTGGTCTGTGACTTGCTTCCCTACCAGCATCATCTGAATTTGGTAACAGAGGCCTCAGTATGTCCTCACCTCTAGTAAAGCCACATTTCCACCCAATATTTTCTCTTTCGTAGGATCTGGTCATGACCAGGTCTCCCTTCTTCTATGAGAACTTTGAGATTATTCTATTCAATGGCTTGTTGGTTGCCACTCGATCTCAGTGACTTACATGGGGTCAAGCATTCAACTGGGAGCAGAAGATATTTGTTGAATGTTGTTGCTTTCTTCCTTCCCCATCCTCTACCTCCAGGACTATAAAAGGTATTAAAGAGCAATATTCAGGATGCCGGCATGGCTCAGTCAGTTAAGCGTCCTACTTCAGCTCAGGTCATGATCTCATGGTTTGCGGTTCGAGCCCCGTGTCAGGCTCTGTGCTGAATCTCTGCTTCAGATTCTGGGTCCCCCTCTCTCTCTGCCCCTCCTCCACTCACTCTCTGTCTTTCTCTGTCTGTCAAAAATGAATAAATGTTAAAAATGTTTAAAATTGGGGCGCCTGGGTGGCTTAGTCGGTTAAGCGTCTGACTGTCGCTTAGGTCATGAGCTCGCGGTTCGTGGGTTCGAGCCCCGCGTCGGGCTCTGTGCTGACTGCCAGCTCAGAGCCTGGAGCCTGTTTTAGTCTGTGACTCCCTGTCTCTCTGACCCTCCCCTGCTCACGCTGTCTCTCTCTCTCTCTCCTAGAAATAAATAAAACATTAAAAAATTTAAAAAAAATGTTTAAATACTGAAAAATTTACAGATACAATTATGTGAAGTCTGGAATCTGTTTTAAAATAAGCTGAGCGGGGAGAGTGAGGAAACTGAATGGAAGTACAGACAAAACAAGATTGAACTGATAATTATGGATGCTTGGTGGTAGTTTCATAGGGCTCATTCATTTCATAGTGTAATATTTATTATATGATTCTCTCTACTTTTGTCTATGTTTGAAATATTCCATAATAAAAAAGTTTTAAAAATGCATACGGAGCTTATTATGTTTCAGGCATTATTCTAACGGCCTTAACGCCCATGAATTCATCGAGTCCTCAAAGAAGCCCCGTCTTAGGCAGCTGGGGCTCCTGTAACAGAATACGGCAGACGGGGGGCTCACGCAGCACACATTTATTTCTCAGAGTGCTGGAGGCTGGGAAGTCCAAGATGAAGGTGCCAGCTAACTCGGTTCCCAGTGGGAGCTTCCTTCCCGGCTTGCACACGGCCACCTTCTTGCTGTGTCCTCACAATGCAGGGAGCGCGTGAGCGAGCAAGCAGCAAGCTCTCTGATGTCTTTGTATAAGGGCAGTGATTTCATCATGAGAGGTTCTTCCAAAGGCCCCGCCTCCAAATACTGTCCCATGCGGGGGGTTAGGGCTTCAACACACGCAGATGGTGGTGGTGGTGATGCTTGGCGACACGGTTCAGTCCATAGGAAGGCCTGCAAGGCCTGCTAAGTGGATATTATCATCCCAGTTGAGAAAACCAAGTTCCCACAAGATTGAGGAACTTGCCCAGGATGGCAGCTGGCAGGAGCCTAGCCGTCTGCTTCTACTTTGATGCCTATTCGTTCCAACGAACCTACATGTGAAGAGTTATACATATAATATGCACTATAATGTGTTATAATTTGTATATAACAATAATTTCATATCGCAGGATAGCAGGAAAGGCTACGAAAGAGTTAAAGAATAGGACTGTGAAAGAGAGAGGAAGAAGACTGGTCGGGGGAGGAGGGACTGAAGCTGCCGGGGTGGGAGGGGGCAGGGTCCTCCTTCAGCAAGTGTGACCTTCCCTCTGAGGAACTAAGACCTGAGCGAAGATGGGGAGGCTGTGTGGAGATCTGGGAAAGACTTCGAGCAGAGGACTGACAGGTGCAAAGAGCCTGAGACAGAAGCAGGTTCTGTGGCGCTGGAGCACGGCCGAGAGGGATGGTGGCCGTTCGGCAGGATCAGCTCTTACTGAAGATCGTGGTAAGGCGTTTATAGGTTCAAACAAAGGAACTAAGAGATCTCAGTAGGATCAAAACGATTTATTGGATTTATTAGCTCAACGATCATTTAAATACATTTTCCTACATTTTGCTGTGCTAAACTCATCTGTAACAGAGGAATGATTTAATTCTGAAGCCAAATTAACTGCTCTTTGCCTTCCTGCAAAGTCACCCGCTTTAATTTTTTTCTCTTTGCATAACTTGATTCAATTTTTCCGCTCTTGCCACATTTTCTCCATCTCCTACACACTTTTTGAGGTGGTTATAACATTATTATCTTATTATCAGTCCCTAGCAGGGATAATTCACTTTCCAATTGATCTATGCTGCTTATAAAACACCAAATCAACTGGAAACATAGGAAGCAAGTGGTTAGTGAATCCTGAAAGCCAGTGTAGACAGAAAGTTGTGCGCGAGAGGCTGGGGGCAGGCATTGCCGACCTCCGATGAGTTGATTTTACCTGTGGTCAAACAGTCCAAATGTCAGAGGAGCATCCACGGGGCAGGTTGTCAAAGGTGTAGGTGGTATAGTTCGTGCTTACATCGGACTCACCTTGTGTGTGCTTAATATTTTACAGGCCCCTCCTAGTTTGTGTTTGTTCTAAGTAAGTATCCACCAATGTCAAGTTCAATGGTATCTGTAGATAACATGTGTCCAAGCACACAGATGTTTGTTGTATAGCCTTCACACAAACCACACTTCCCCAGGTGAAGTGGGAATGTGTATGTGGAGGCTGGTGGGCCCTTCCGCCATTTCTTGGCTCTCTCTTTTCAGGCTGTCGGCTAGTGAGGTTTTGCTGATAATTTTTATTAAGTTTGTTTATTTATTTTGAGAGAGAGAGGGAGAGAGACTCCCAAGCAGGCTCCGCACTGACAGCCCAGAGTCCAACACGGAGCTCAAACTCACGAACCGTAAGATCATGACCTGAGTTGAAATCAAGAGTCTGATGCTTAACTAACTAACTGAGCTACCTAGGTGCCCTCCCTTTAATTGTCGATTCTTGACTAGTTTATTTGGAGGGGGCAGTTAGGGAGATACAGAATCAAGAAGTCAAGAGCAGGGGCACCTGGGTGGCTTGGTCAGTGAAGTGCCCAACTTTGGCTCACGTCACAATCTCATGGTTTGTGGGTTCGAGCCCCACTTCGGGCTGTGCTGATGGCTTGGAACCTGGAGCCTGCTTCGGATTCTGTGTCTCCCTCTCTCTCTGCCCCTTCCCCACTTGTGTTCTGTCTCTGTCTCTCTCAAAAATAAATAAACATAAAAATTTTTTCAAAAAAAAGAGACAGGGGCGGAAGGAAATGGACAAGAAGCCTTCCACTGAAGGCTCAGGAGGAAGTTTTCAAGGTGTTGGAGGAAAGCCTGGAGGAGGAGCTGTAGGGGACATGAGAGAGAAATGGGAATGAATGAAAAAGTGGGTTTTAAGAAATTTTGCTGCTTTGTGTCTCTTTGTGGTGTCTGAGAAACATAACTGGGGAGCTTGAATTATCCTGACTGTTTCGGTTGTTGGATCGATTCTTTGACTGCTTCATCTCCTTGTGGCTGCTGCGAGGCTCATAGGAACAAAGGCCATGATGTAAGGTGAAGCTGCTCAGGTAAGATGGTAGGTTGGCTACGGATTTGATGAAAGTTCACGCCAAACTATACAGCTTCGACATTAGACATGTGTCTTTTGGTTTTAGGTGGTATGTTAAAAAAAAAAAAAAAAAAGAAAGAAAGAAAAAAAGAAAGAAAAGAAAAAAGAAAAAGAAAAAGAGAAAAAAGAAATAAATAGCTCTAGATACGGGGTCAAAGACCTACCTATTTGTCCTTTCTTCACTAGATGGGCCCTTCCTTCTAGTAATTCAGTAGATTATTGAGTAAACAGTTCTATATATCAGGCCCTAGCTAGGTGCTGAGCATATAAAGATATGTTGTTCATCTTTCTGGGTAATTTTGTGCTGCGTCCTGGTCCTGAAGCGTGGGCAGAAGCTTATAGACAGACAATGGAGGGGAAGGGAATTTTAGGCGGAGGGGAATAGCATGTGCAAAGACACAAAGGTTTACAAAGGCAAGCCTTCCAAAAGCAGAGAGCAGTTTAATGGACCTCAGATCTAGAGTATGTGTGGTTGGGAAAATATGTGATTGATTTCCCTGTTGTTGGCATTAAAGATGTTTCTATTTCTCATGATTATAAATAATGCTGAGATGAACATTTTGTTAGTGTTTATTTATTTTTGAGAGAGAGTGACAGAGCACGAGTGGGGGTGGGGGCAGGGAGAGAGGGAGACACAGAATTGGAAGCAGGCTCCAGGCTCCGAGCTGTCAGCACAGAGCCCGACGCGGGGCTCGAACCCACAGACTGTGAGATCATGAGCTGAGCCAACTCAGACGCTTAACCGACTGAGCCCCCCAGGCACTCTGAGATGAATATCTTAATGCATACAATGGTTTCTGGAGTTGGCTATATGGTAGATTTCTACAAGTAGAGATTATAGTGAGTTTCAGTGGGAGAGTAATCCAGTGGGTCTCACTCTGGGACTTTGTCCAAATCACTGGCCCTTCCGGGTTCCCTTTCCCCCATCTCATAACATGGATCCCAGGAAGGAAAAGGACCTTTCTAGCTCTCACATTCAGACATCTAGTGGCATCTTCAAACTGTGCTTTGTCCAGGACTTGTGAGAGAGATCTAGATTCCCACTGACTGAGAAAACTACTTGCTCTTTCATCTCAAGCAAGTCACATCCTTCCTGTATGCCTCAATTACTCTGTTGGCTCAGCAAAGGTACTCAAAGAGACTTAGGGGGCCACAAAGTGATGTTCGCGAAGCTTTCTTTTCTTTTTTTTTTTTTAATTTATTTCTAGGAGAGAGAGAGAGAGAGAGACAGCGTGAGCAGGGGAGGGTCAGAGAGAGAGGGAGTCACAGACTGAAACAGGCTCCAGACTCTGAGCTGGCAGTCAGCACAGAGCCCGACGCGGGGCCCGAACCCACGAACCGCGAGATCATGACCTAAGCGAAAGTCGGACGCTTAACCGACTAAGCCACCCAGGCGCCCCTCGCGAAGCTTTCTTAATAAAAGAATTCTATAGTCCGGAGCACAGAGTTTCCTTCCACACCATTTCTTTTATGCAGACTCCCGTTTTCTTGCTCTGCTGTCCCCTCTGGCTCATTGGCTTCCCCCCTCCCCCTGTGGGGGTGGGCTGGAGGAGGATGCATCCTGTGAGTGACGTCTTCATGTGGGTGGCCTCTAACGTCATCGATGTTCAGCAACTGTTAATCACCACCGATGCACCCAAATGCCCTGAGCTCCTGTCCATGGCCCCCACGCCCCCCTTCCCTGGGAGGAGTCCCTGAAGCTCTAAGGGCAAAACTCCCTTCTTTCATGTCTCTTTAGTCTTGGGGTGCCCCTGCCACGTTCAGACTCTTGCCTGGAGGTGCTCTCTTCTGTCGACTCTGCACTCAAACCTGGTGGTCATTCACCTCTCTGGGTCTGTTTGGTTAACGAGCTTTGGGAGCTTGTTCTTCAAGATTCCCGCCCCCTCCTCCGTGTGCACGGGGCTCTGAAACCAGACTACCTGGGTTTAAATTTTTCGCCGTCCCATTGAATAGCTATGTGAACACACGGGTGTGGCTACATCTCCCTGCGCCCCAGATGTTTCATGTGTAAAGTGCGGACTTCCGGTAGTACTTTTTCGTCTCTGTCATTGTGTATCCAGGCACTGCCATATGTGGCGATGTCAGCAGCAGGCATTGCTATTTCAATCCTGCATCTGAGGGGTGGTGGGCTTCGGTTTGGCTTGTATGCGGGGCTTGCTGGGCTGAGCTCTGAGCTCTGGATTAGCCACAGGTCTCCATTTGTCTTTTGTCTTCTTTGTACCCGTGGCTCCCTGGGGTCATCTTCTCGTGGCAGAAGACAGCTGCGTATGAGGGCAAGTGCAACCACATCAGCACCTATGAAGTCCCTACTGAGTCACATCTGCTAATATCCAATTGGCCAAAGCAGGTCAGTGGGGGCAGGGATGCATAGGAGAAGGGGAGTCAATCTTCACTGAATAATGTCATGGTTTGTCTTGAAGGTTAAGTGAGATATTAATGTTTTTTATTAATTTTTTTAATCCTTATTTATTTATTTTGAGAGAAAGAGAATGTGAGCGAGCGGGGGAGGGACAGAGAGAGAGAGGAGAGAAAGAATCCCAGGCAGGCTCCACACTGTCAGCACAGAGCCCAATGTGGGGCTCGAACTCACAAAGAACTGTGAGATCACGACCGGAGCAGAGATCCAGTTGGACGCTGAACCGACTGAGCCACCCAGGCGCCTGCCAAATGGAATAATAACTTTTAAGTGCTTATAACAACACTTGGCATGTAAATGTGTTCAATGACAAATATACCGTAGTGAATTTCAATACTAGGGGTGATATTAACATCAGTGTGTATGTTAGTATGTGCACATACCAGATACTCTTCCAAAGACACATTCATACTACAGTGTAAATGTCTGATGAGATAGTGTGACCCAGACCTCACATGTTTATCTCGAACAGCTGATGTTGAAGCCTAAGGGGTGAATGCCTAGACATGGACTTTTGAGGATCTGTAAGATCTAGCAGCTAAGAAAAAGGGTTCTGGAATTAGTCAAAGGTGGCTCATAATTCCTGCTTGGCCACTTTTTTGTTGAGTGGCCGTGGGCTGGTTTCTTACCTTCACAGTGACTCATAAGGTTGTCGTGTGACTATGAGAAGATAGTATAAGCAAAGCACATGACAGGTGCCTGGCACATGGTAAGGTCAGTGATTGGCCATGTTGGAAAAGGTCTGAAGTGGAGGAGCAGGGAGGTGATAGAAAGTCTCCCACGGAGCCCTGACCCTCACCAGCGGCACCCACTGGTCCATCCAACAAACATCTGTTAAGTACCTACTGTGTGTCAAGAGTCCCTCTGCTCGATCAGTCCCTTCCCACAATCTACTTCGTCATAGCAAAGTCTTTGGACATCAGTCCCACTGGATACTAACTAGGCTGTCTAAACAAAAATGACAATGCAACGGTCCCATGGCAAATCGAGTTTGGGAACCAGGATCAGAGAGCGCTCAGGGTTCCGTGGCCATGGGGGCTCGTGCGCCCTGAGGGATGATTGTGGGCGTTGGGTCCCCTGTGACTCTTCTTGTGGAAGCACGTGGGGCTTCCTCAACATGTCCCGAGTGTGCGTCTTCCTCTCCACTGTCTGCTGCGGGCGTGACCCCACCTTGCTGGCCACCGTGGACCCATTCCTGGTCTCCATCCGAGCCCCAGGGGAAGCAGTCAGCTTTCCAAAACTCATGTCCTTAGAGCCATGTACTGTCCCCCCTCATGCAAGGTGCAGGGAGCTCTGCTCTCCTTCTTTGCCGGTTCTGTTCACCCTGCTGTCCTGGTCTGGGATGGGAGCCCCTTTCTGAACCCTCCTGGCAGGGAAGCTCCCTCATACTTGATGGCACTGCCTGGCACACACCTGCTCCCCAATGTCTCCCTTCCAGACCCTTCTGAGGGCACCAGGGTGGGGACTGATCGGTAGCCCCGTGGCTTGTGGCCAGAGGCATTTGTGACTGCGGACACCTGTCCGGGCCTCGGTATCTTGCTCTACAAAACAGGAATCACGACTGCAGCAGCTCACGGGATCGAAGCAGCTTTTGCTATCAATGCTCACTGTGCCCTCTCCTGGCGGGGAGGCTGTGGGCTGTCACAGAAGGAGCTCACACCTGGAGCCTGGGTTTGACCCTCAGTTGTGAGACAAAGAGCACGTGATGATGCACCTGAAACCCTAAATGTCCCTCTCTGCCATAGTGGATGATCCTATTTCTCTTTCACCGGGTTTGAAGTGACGTTAACCATGGACAGGAGGACACAGAACAGGTGCTCAATAAATATATTTTTTTAAATGCCGGGGCCTGCATTTGCTCGGTCCCACAGCCCTGGGGCGTATGACCCACTGGGAAAGCGCTCTGGAGGACAGGGCAGTCTATAGCCTCATTTACAGATGAGCAAACCCTATGTTTGCTTCTAGTTCATCCTGAGCATGGCATGAGGGTCACCTGGCCTCAGACACAGGTGTCTGCCTTGCACCCTGGCTGGGTCTAGTATGACTCAGTGCTTCTGCACGTGGCTAAGCCTTTTGGCAGTGGGAAGGGTAGAGAAGCCACGTTCCCTGTGCCACCCCCCCTCCCCGCCAGCTCTGGGCTGGGTGCCGTGCTCCAGGCTCGCCACAGCAGCCTGCAGGTCAGAGGGCCAGTGTGAGTCCTGGGATCGCCATGCTCTCGCTATGCGACCTTTGACAAAGTCCCCTCACCCACTGGGTCTCATTTGCACGCCCATCAATGGAGGGGAGATAGTATCTCCATCAGAGCAGTGACTCCGCACGGACAGGATGAGCTGAAGCACATGACACACCTCGCAGGGCAAGTGGCAACCACGGTCATCATTATAATCTCGTTTAATACTAACCCTAAGAATTGGGGATCCAGGGAGCCTCAAAACACACCCGGGTGTCTTTGGCCTCCCAGAGGGAATATCTCACACCCCCAGGCCTGGCGGCCTGTCCACACTCGGGGACATTCTCTCGTGAAAGGCACGACACAGCACCTCCCTGGGGTTTGCAAAAGCACTAACACCCGACCCAGGGGTAGCCTTTCAGCCTCGGAAGCCCTTTATCCCGCACAACACATCACTACCCCCTCATACCTCTGGTGCTTTACAGCTGATGCTGGCAAAGCAGGGATGCTGACCCTGGACTTACAGATGAGAACATGTGGGCCGAGGGACTCACACTTGGGGCCCCAGGCCCTGGCTCTGGGGTGGCCCTAGGAGGAGAGGTCCCCGGGGCGGGTAGGGGAGAGGTCCAACTCCGACTCTGCCCCAGTGCCCTGGGCTCTGCCTCCCAGCCCTCCCTCTGTGCCCTGTAGAAGATGGAGCCTTCCTGAATGAAGCTCGGGAACGTTGCCACCGTTCAATGAGCTAATGGCGAAATCGGAAACTCAAGGGCTGGTAGCAGAGGCAAAAAAAAAAAGAGAGAGAGAGAGAGAGAGAGAAGCTTTGATTCACGGGCAGGAGGATCAGTGAATGGGGAAGATGCCTGCGGTAATAGAGGAAGTGCTTGAGTGGCACATCCTTCTAGCAGACTCTCGCTCCCAGGGAGAGGAAGGTCAGGTTAGGGGTCACAGCACCCTGATTTCTTTGGGGAGCAATTACCTCTTCCCCATTGGGTACAGTCTTGGGGGCACCATCAGCTCAGGCGGCCCACCCCGTCTTAGACACCTGACCCAAACTTGACTCGTTGGACCCTTGGTCTGGAAGAGAGAGATGCAGTGACAAACACCCTCCCTTCCTCCCCAGCAAAGCCACAAGCCATAAGGAACAGTCACAGCATGTTCACTCCTGCACGGGTGTGAGAGCCGCTCGGGCTTCCGGACCCTGGACCTTCTGGAGTCGTGCCCCGTGCTCTGGCTCGCCCATCGCTTCAGTGAGCTAGCCAGCGTCCTCCCACCCGCCCCCTCCGCCCTGATTTGCTCCCGTCAGCCACAGCTGGTTTCCACTGCTGCGCTCAAACAGTCCTGTCCGGTGCCCTAAGCATGGCGTCCGGGGGGCCTGCTCTTTGCCTGATGGGAGTCCCTCTAGTCTCTGTGTCACAGGGACTTAGGACATGAGGAGCACTCAGGACGGGACCTGCCCCTGGCTGGCTCCCGGCAAGGAACCGTCGCCATCTGTTCTCTTCTTGGGCTGCGGGTCACCTCAGGGTCCAGGTGGGGCATGTGGCCACGCCCGGCCCTCCTGAGCCTCAGGCTATTGGAGACCCTCACGCGGCCTCCGCTGACAAGCCCTGGTTCGGTTCCGATGGGGCACATGTGCGTGTTGTGTCAGCCGGCCGCTTGCCACAGCCGGCACTGGCTGGCCGCGTTGTGGCTCGGCGGCGAGCACAGTCGGTAGGATAGGGGCGTGGGGGAGGGGGTGTTTGCGGGAAGCAGGCCCTGTTGTTGTCTGCCCTGTGTTCCGGGGGGGCCCGGCCTGGGGCGGGCCATCTTGTCCTGCGGGGGCCTCAGCAGGGAAAGGCCAGACTCACTGCCCTCCTCGTCACCACTGTCATCCTCAGCGTTGTTAAGAACATCATTATTGTTCTGAGCACACATGGTGGGCCAGGCCCTTTGTGATTTAGGACCACCTTACTCACAAAAGCAATAGCAACATGCATTGCCATGGTTACTCTTCCTGGAACTCTTCGAGAGAGGCGTATGCCCATTTTATGGATATGTAAGTTGAGGCAGGGGAATGTCACTGGGGACACGTGGGAAGTCCTCGGGTTCCACTGGGTGTGATTCCTTCAGAGTGACCGTGGCTTCCTTCTCTTGATTTATACTTAAAGGCAGATACAGAAGTATTTGATTCTTGCATAGGCGGCAGTCTGACCCACAGGAGAAGCACACACGTTCCTCCTGGTGAGGTGGTTTGGATCCTGCTCTGTGAAAACCATCCTGGCTCTGCGACCCTAGAGGGAACTTCACCTCCTCCCTGGGGCGAGCCCGCATCCTGGGGACAAGTGGCACGACCCTCACCAATGCTCATCCAGTTTCCTGCCTCCTGTCAGACCCCTGTCCCGAACTCCAGGCCCACACCTCCAGCAAGCTTCGCCCCTGCAGCTGGATGTGGGTGGACAGCTCAAACTCCACGGCCCTCGGCCCCCTGTCTTCTCCATCCCCCGGTCCAGCTCCTCCCGTAGCGCCTTCCACTTTGACTACTGGGGCCACCATGCCTCTCGTGCTCAGTCCCAGAGCCCTGGAATCACCGCTGGCCCCTCTCCCTCCTTCAGCCCATGTCTAGCCCACTAGGAAATCCTATATTCACCATCAATCATATCTCTCTGTTTTTGTCCTGGTTTGAACCACAATCCCATGGGACTCAGCTTATCAAACTGGCTTCCCAATTGGACTTCCTGCCACTAACCTTGCTCCACCTCCATCCGCTCCCACTACGAGGACTGAAATGATCCTTTTAAGACATAAGCCAGACTTTCTCACCTCTCTGCCTGAGCCTGGGTGGTGACTCCCCATTTCACTCCAGCTCACCCAAAGGTATAAGTACCCCTCCTGACCTGGCCTTATATCTCACAGCTCTTCTCTGCCTGCACTGGTTGCCTTGCCATCCCCCAGCACACCAGGCACACTCCTGCCTCAGGGCCTTTGCACTGGCCACTCCCTCTTGCCCTGGGTATGCACACAGCTTACTCCCTCACATCCTTTGAGCCTCTGCTCAACAGGCAGGCTCCTTCCTCCCCAGCCACCCTAAGGTTGCATCACCCACACCCAAAACTCCCAAGCACCTCACCCTGTCCTACCTTTTTTTTTTTTGGTTCATAGAAATGTATCATCTTCTGGCATCTTCTACAATTTACTTGAGGAGAATTAGCTTTGCTGTCTGTTGTCTGACTCCTGATACCAGTATGCTGGCTGTTCAGGGGTGTAGCTCTTTGCCTGTTTTGCTCACCCGCATGTCACAGGCTTCTGGTACCCTGCCTGGCACATAGTGTACACTCTATGAATGGCATCCTTATCACTTTCCTCTGATCCTTGACTTTCTCCAGGAAATAGGGGCCCAGAGAGCACCAGTTCACCCCACTGTACTAGGTATTGTTAAAAACCCCAGGAAACGAAAAGATCCTCTGGAGTATGTGGCTGGCCTGGTGTCTGCCCCCCACTTCTAGGCTCATTCTGATCTTGTTCGCACCTTTAGGCCGTATCATTGTTAAAGTCCTCTCAGGGCCCTGTGCTGTCATGCCTCAGGGCCTTTGCATGTGCTGTTGTCTCTTTTCACCCTGTGGACTCCTGGGTATCATTCAAAGCCCTGGTTAGGAGTTACCTCTTCCCTGAGGTCCTCCATGATACTCCCACCCTCCAAAGTCCTGAGAGACCCCTCCCTTCCTTCCTCTGAGTGACTCCTGTAACCTCATGTGTGTTTCTCAGTGTGTGGATCCCCTGTCGCACTGGGGCTCATCTGCATGTCCCTTCCGTCATCAGACTGTGAGCTCCTTGAAGGTAGAGGACAGGCTCAGTGTCCCCAGCTGGCCTGGGGCCTGGGACCCAGCAGTTGCCTCGCTGATGTGTGTTTGCTGTGGACGACAGAGCAAATGCAACACAAGTCAGGACACAACAGATTGCCCCGAACACCCTTTCAAGGTCACTGGCTGGCAGGGAACAAACAGTGTCTTATTATTTGATCATTTATTTATACTCTATTTTCAACGAGGATTTGAGGCAGCCTGGGATGAAAGGCACAGATGCGACGAAAACAAAGCCCTGTGTCTTGAACGCCTTCCCTCTCTTTCCACCACCAGCTCTTCCTCCCTGGCCTATAACATCCCCGAGTCTCTGTTCTCTTAACAACAGCACCCCAACCGTCCACAGCTCTTTGTCCCTGGTGTGGCCAATGTCTCAAGCCGGGCCTTCGATGCCTGTCCCCCTCATACTCAGGTGACCAGCTCCTAGTCAGGACGGTTTCGGACACACAGACCTGGGTCATGTGAGCCCCAGTGGGACCAGACCTATCGCAGCCACACTCTTTTTTTTTTTTTTTTAATGTTTTATTTATTTCTAGGAGACAGAGAGAGAGACAGCGTGAGCAGGGGAGGGTCAGAGAGAGAGGGAGTCACAGACTGAAACAGGCTCCAGGCTCTGAGCTGGCAGTCAGCACAGAGCCCGACGCGGGGCTCGAACCCACGAACCGCGAGATCATGACCTAAGCGAAAGTCGGACGCTCAACCGACTAAGCCACCCAGGCGCCCCCGCAGCCACACTCTTGATATTTCCTTCTATGGGTTGGCGTCTCCTCCCCAGCCCCCCTCATAGATAGATGGCCTTCCTCTGTCTATCCCATAAACAGCTATCCCCCGAGGACCCCCTCCCGAGCCCCTCTCCTCCACACTGCATACTCCTACATACTTCCAATGTTCCAATGACCATGGTGACCACTGGGATTTGTTAGGATCATTCTAGAAACAGATGCCTCCCCCCCCACCCCCCACCTCAGTGGCTGAGCACAGTGTTTCTTTTTCACCTGCATAAAGTCCATTCAGCAGCAAGAGAGGGGAGGGGGCTCTGCTCTCTCTGGTCACCCAGGAATGCAGGCCCCTTTCACTTGCCTGCCGTTGACCCTGGCTCTGTGCTGCGGGAGGAATGTGCTTCTGGACAGGACGGGGGGATGAGGCAGTGTCGTGGACAAGAACGCGGGGTAGAGGGGTAGAGCACAGGGCGAGTCAGGCGACCCTGAGTCCCTGACCCAGCCTGTCTACTTGGTGTCCTCACCACTGGGCACAGTCACTCTGTCACTCCGAGCACTGGTTTTCTTTGCCCTGAGGAATGTGCCCGTCACCTTTAGACTGTTAGGAGGTCCCCTGAAGGCATGGACTCTTCTGATAAGGAAGCCCTCTGTGGGGTGACGGGACCCCTGCCCCACCCCGACACATACATCTCTTGGCCCTCGGCGAGACCTGCCAGCTGGCCGAGCCCAGGAGTCGGGCATGTAGGAAGAAGGAATCAAGATCCAGCCGTGGGTGGTTTGCTGCCTGGGGACGGTGCGGGGACGTCCCGGCCAGGGCGCAGCTGTGGGCCTGGCTCGTCCTTTATAAATTCGTGGCAGAGTGTGGGGACCCACCCAGAGGCCTGAGTCAGCTTCCGGCCGGCACTCAGAGCCTGTGCTGAGGTGCGGCATGGCTGATTGTCAAATCCATCACCCCGGGTCAATGGCATGCCAGCGGGCATATGTCACTGGCTCTTGAAGCCAGACAGGCTGGACCCTCTGTCCTCTTTAAGGAAGGGGGCGCTGACATTGATGGAGCACCTACTGGGTGCCAGACATTCTCCTAAGTGTCTTACATCTGCATTCACTGAATTCTCCCAGGAGCCCCGGAAGGAGGGGCGGGTCGTTACCCCCATTCACAGGCTCAGACGCCAGAACTTGGGAACCGTGCAGGAAAAACATGGTGATGAGGAGGCTTCCCAGGGAGCGAATGTTTCCAAGGTGCAGTGGCTTAGTTTTGAGCAAGAGCTTAGCAAACTGTCGAGGTCTGTTCTTCAAGTTTTCATCTCCTGCTTAGATGTTTCTTAGGGGTTTCCCCTGTTCACTCTTACTCCTTCCTCTGCAGTCTCTTCTCTGCACGGCAGCCAGAGGGACTTTTCTGGGGGAAACAGAATCAATTCATGTCACATCCTTGCTGAAAATCTTCCAGTGGCACATGTATTCCAGGAACCCTGAATAATCTGGCTCTGCCTGTCTCCCTGGCTCCCACTGCTTGCCGCTTGCCTTTAGCTGTCCCTTCAGCCCCATTGGCCTCCTTTCTGTTGCTTCACCAAACTATGCTCTCTCCTGCCCCAGGGCCTTTGCACATGCCATGTCTCTCCCTGGAATGTGCTTTTCTCACGCTCTTGGCCTGGGCAACACCGCGCCTCCTTCAGATTCCTGTGGAAAGCCTCTGCTCTCAAGGAGGTTTCTCTCTGCTGTCTTTACCTAAATTAGGCTCCCTGGTTTTCTCTTCGTGTAATGCTCTGAATGCTTCCTTCGCCTTGCACAGTCCGTCACTGGCATTTTACTTGTGCGTGTGGGTTTGGTTTTGTTTTGTTTTGATGTCTGTCTCCCTCTCAGAAAGTGAACTCCGTGGGGACAGGCGCCTCATCCCCTTTGCCCGCCACCGCGGCGCCTGGCACAGAAGCCCACATGACACTTTGCACTGAACGGACAGAAAAGCTTCCAGGCTGTTTCCCTGGGGCCGCCCGCAGCGGCTGTGCCCCGTCCCGTGCTAGGAAGTCTGAGTGTGAGCAAGAGTCTGGCCCAGATGAAGTCCAGAGCCCTTTTCCCGCTTCGGATCTCATTTAACCCTCCTGACATGTAAGCTTCGATTTCCTCGTCTGTCAAATGAAGAGCTGAGTCGGAGAGTTTGATGTGACAATAGATGGAAGCATCCGGCACAGCAAAGGTATTTTAAAGACGCTGCTCCGTCCCCATTTTACAAACGGCCTCAGTCCCTCTGGTACCGGTATTTCTCCCATTTTGCAGATGAAGACGCTGAGGACCAGAGAGGTTTAGCAGTGAGCCCAAGAGCACAGCGGCAGAGCTGGGCACGAGATGGGTCTCCTGCGTGTTGTGTGAGGTCGGCCTGCCTCGTCCACCTGCCAGCCCCCAATTCCAAGATCCTCCCTGCGTGGCCAGGGGCCAGACAGGCCCCAAGGAGAAGCAGGAGGCGCCTCACTTACCCGGGGCCTCTGGTCTCAGAAAAGCAGCCGGACACCTCTCTCTCCCGGCACCTCCCGAGTCCCCTCCGCACAGCCTCCCAAGACGGGACTTGGCCACCTTTGCAGAGCCAGCCCCAGGGGAGGGTGTCCCCTCTCCGGGATCACTGGGACACTGCTCGCTGACCTACATTCCTTTCCGGTGCCATTTGCCGGCTCCGTCCCCTCGCACCCAGCACGCAACCCCACCCTGCACAAACGCCTCCATCCAGCCAAGGACGTGGTAAAAATAAAATGATCACAACCTGGCCCTCTGGGAACCTTGGCTTTACAGCGTGTCCCGCTCTGCGGAGGGGGGTAGGGGGAGGCATTCACAACCCAGTTTGCAGCCGAGGAGGAGGAGCCAATGCAGGGGGGCGTTGGGAGGGGAGGGCTGGGTGGCCAGACAGGAAGCAAGTTCAGGGTGGGGGGCGGGGCTCCGAGGGGGGCAGNNGCGGCTGAGGCGGGGTCTCCCGGGGTGCCATCTGCCTGCCCCGCCCCCAGACGGCAGTAGAGGGGGCCCCGTTGCCCCCCAAAGGCCTGGGCTGCTCCGGGTCACTGATGAGGCACCTTCAGCCCCCCTGAGGTCTCAATGAAACGTTTTATGCTCACACCTTGAATTCACCTTAAAGTCGTAGGTCACTGCCCTGAAAGTGTCCCCACTTACATCTTTGCCTGGATGTCATTTCCTCTTGTGGATGGTTTTCGGGAAAACGCGTCAAGCCCTGCAAGTCCTGGCTCGGTTACGTTTGATGGTCTGTTCTTTGACTTCTCTCTTTTTTTTTTTTTAAATTTATTTATTTCTAGGAGAGAGAGAGAGAGAGAGACAGCGTGAGCAGGAGAGGGTCAGAGAGAGAGGGAGTCACAGACTGAAACAGGCTCCAGGCTCTGAGCTGGCAGTCAGCACAGAGTCCGACGCGGGGCTCGAACCCACGAACCGCGAGATCATGACCTAAGCGAAAGTCGGACGCTTAACCGACTAAGCCACCCAGGCGCCCCTGTTCTTTGACTTCTCTTAAGGACAGAGGCAGGATTTGCACCCGGGACTCTGTGTTCTCAAAGCCTCCCCTCTTACTGAGGGCCCCTGTTGCCTCTGCAGTGGAGCGAGTGGGGATTTCAGTAAGTCCTGAAGGAGGGGTGGGGGCTGCTGAAGCAGGAGTGGGGAGGGAGGGCGTCCAGGCGGGCCTGCTGTATGGACCACACCACGGAAATGGAACATGGAGGGAAGTGCAGGTGGGGAGGGCACGGCACTTCGATCCCTCTTTCGTGCCTCATCTCGTGCCTTATCCGTTCCACCCCTCGTGTAGCACAGGCTTCTAGATCTTCCACACTACCTTCCACTCCTCCGTCGGCCGGCTCACGGAGCTCCCGCCCTCCCTAAGAACGCCCTTCCTCATCTCGCCCACCTGGACAGTGCCTTACTTACTCGCCCAGGATGCATGCCACCTCCTCCAGGAAGACTTCCATATAGGATATGCTAACTGTTAGGAAAACACCCCAGCGCCACAGCGGCTTAACCAAGGAAGCTTTTTTCTCACTGAGCATGCAGTCGAGTGAAAGCGGGCTGGGTTGAGGTGGGTGGGCTCTGCTCACAGTTATGGGGGGCTCTGTTTCCCCTGTGCAGCGGCCCCACCGTCCTCTAGGACAGAGCTTGGCAAACTATGATCTGTGTTTGTAAATAAAGTTTTATTGGGACGCAGCCATGCCCAGGTAGTGACATATCCCCTAAGGCCGTTCTAATGCTGCCGTGGCAGCCGCATTGAGAAGCTGAGACAGAGAACTGTGGCCATAAAATGAGAATATTGCCTTCTGGCCTCTCGGGAAAACATCTGCTGTTCTTGCTGTAAGGCTCTGGAGGCCTAGGGACAGACAGTGGGGAGGTTTCTACGGGCCAGGCTGTGCGTCGTCTGTTCCCGCTTTCCGCTGGGGACAGCTGGCCTCGTGACCCCACCGCGCTGCAGGGAGCTGGGAAATGTATTCTTCCTGGTGCCTGGGAGGGAGGTGAAGCAGGGTCTGGTGAGCACAGAGCCTCGTCCTTCCGCACCTCTGCTCCTTGGCTTTGAGCCTCTCTCCCCTCCCCCCGCCTCCCTGCACNGCCTGTCTTGTTTATCACTGTGTGGCCCAGGCTCAGCGCAGAAGAGGTGTTCTAGAAACAGTATTGCAGAAAGGAAGGAATTGGCCTGTATGTGTGCTCCGGGCCTGTAAGTACCCTGGCTCTGGCCCCGACGTCCCTGGACACGCTCATTCGGCCCCCAGTTCCCCCACCCCACCACCCCCGCCGGTGCCAGATTCCAGTCTCTGTTTGGCCGGTTTCTTTGCAGGCATCGCCTGTGTGGTGACAGCACTCCAGGCCCTGGGCACGGCTTTGTGAACAAAGCCGTGTCCTCAGGGCGCTCACAGTCCAGAGGGAGAGACGGGCAGCGGCAGAGAACCACACGATCGTGCCAGTAAATCTACAATGACATTGGTGATCATGTGCTCTGAAAGAAAGGGCCGGAGTAGCTGCTGCGAGCACAGCCAGGGAGAGGTGATCTAATCCGTGATTCAGGGAGGGCTTCCCCGAGGAGGTGATGTCTGGGCTGCTACCTGAAGCACACGCCGACGACGTGAAGCAGGTGGAGGGAAGATGGCAGGGGGAGGAGCCTGGGGAAAGGCCAGGTCAGGGAGAGCTTGACCTCCCCCAGGACCACAGCGACATCGTTAATGTTACTATGGCTCAGCTCACAGAACGCTTGGATGTGACAGACCCCGGATTAAGCTCTTTACGTGTATTATGTCTGTTAATCTGCATGATGCTATGAGAAAGGTACTCACCAGAGCGCAGGCTGTTAACGTCCAGCCCACACTCCTGTCCGCCCCAGAGGTGCCGCCTGGGAGGGGCGGGCTGGAAGGGCCAGGGGGTCCACACTATTTCCCTCGAGTGCCCTTGGCAATGACACATGAGAGCCGGGGCACAAATGTCCCAGCTGCCTCGCCCCTGGGTGGGGAATTCCAGGGCAGCCCTGACGTCGCCTCTCGAAGGTGCCCTGCTCATAGGGAGCCCCTGCTGCCCACAGGAGTAGCCCTTCCCACCCCCAAGCCACACTTCGTTGGCTTTTGTCCCTCCCGTCTGTGCTCCTGGGGTCACCTCCAAAAGAACTACTTCCTCCTGAACACTTATCTCCGGGGCTGTTTTTGGAGTAAGCAAAGCAAAGACACTTTTTTAATTTTTATAAAAATTTTTAATGTTTATTTATTTTTGAGATAGAGACAGAGTGCGAGCAGGGGAGGGGCGGGGAGAGAGGGAGCCACAGAATCCGAAGCAGGCTCTGGGCTCTGAGCTGTCAGCACAGAGCCCAACGCGGGGCTCGAACCCATGAATCGTAAGGTCATACCCTGAGCCAAAGATGGAGGCTCAACCGACTGAGCCACCCTGGTGCCCCCAAACTAAGACACTATTAAGTATCCCATTTAACAGATGAGGGCACTGAGGTGCAAAGGAGCTAAGTAATCACAGAACTGATGGAGGGTCTTTGAAGACACAAAGCACCAACTGTGTGTAGGTGTGTGTGTGCGCGTGCATGTGCGTGTGTGGGCATGATGCAGCAGCGGAGGACGGGGAGGTGTGTGCGCGGCCAGGACAAGGTTTCTGGGTCATTGGCTTAGAGGCACTAAGGAGGCCATCGAAGGGCTTTATGCAGATGGGTGACCTGTTCTGATGGATGCTGGGACAGCGTCACCGCGGTGACAGAGGCAAACCCAGTTTAGAGGAGTTTGGGCACTTGCAAGGAGACGGCTGGCAGTCACTGGGGGTGCCCTGGGGACCCGCCACTGAGCTCATCCACTGGTCCCTGGAGCTCTGTGGGGGACCCTGAAAGCCAGAGAGGGTCTGGGCGTCAGAGGGGCCGGCTTCCCTGCAGTCGGCCCACAGGTCATCTCAGAAGGGGGGACACACACTTGGTGTCTAGGCTGCTCCCCTCCCCACACCCCTTTCCTGCTCTCTTAGGCCCCGGGGTCCCCCATGCCTGCCCCCTGCCCTGAGACCTCCATTAAGGAGGGTCTGTGTCCAGAGCCCCGGCACCCCCCGCAGCCCAGCTGGGGGCTGGCGGCCGCGGGGGGAAGGCCAGCCGGGCGCCCTGACCGGGGCAGGCCCCAGAGGCCAGCACGTGGCCGGCCGGGTGCCGGCTGTTTCTGCCCCAGCGCCCCGTGCGGCCCGCCACCGCCCGAGCAGATGGTCTTGGAAGTGAGCACGGACTGAACGGGGTCAGGAGGGTCTGCCGGCCCGTCTTCTGCTCTGTCTCTGCGGGCGCCTCTGCCCTTGCCAGAGTCCTGGAGAGGCCAGCGAGCTCAGCCGGCCCGGGGCTCGGCACAGCGCGGTGAGGCGTGACGTGGCATGGCCCAGGCGTCCAGCAGTGCTGGGGACGGGGGGCCGTGCATCCTGGGGGCTTTGGTGTAGCCGTTGCGGGACTGGAGAGGGGAGGGGGGCAGGAGGGTCGCAAGGGGTGAGGGCCACCCCGCAGAGGCCTCAGGGAGTGAGCCCCTCACTGGGTGGCCTGTGGAGCCCAGTGGAGGTCCCCACCAGAGGGGGAGGGGTCATGGGGACTCACCTTTGCTGAGAGGCTGGTCCTCAGTTCAGTGTCACTTGGGCTACGGCCTGGCCCTCCCCAGCGCGTCATAACCCCTGCGTCCATCCTTCCTGGGGGACCTTCCCCAGCCCCCTCCTGTGGGTTCTAGCTCCCGAAGTCCGGTGTTTATGATGTGGTTTTCCCTACAGCTGCTTCTTAGAGACCAAAAGAGCACCGGTTCCAGGCGGGTTCTACTCCACACCTGAACTTGAGTGGTGGGCTTTGGCCAGGCCTCAGTTTCCTCATCTGTAAAATGGGGGAAAATCATGCCCACCCGGGAAGGCTGTGAGGCTCGAGATGCAGGTTGTGAGAGGTGGAGCACAGAAGGGTTGCAGCCAGGGGCCACCCGCCTTTCTTCATTGCTGGCTACGTGGCTGGGGTGAGTCACTCCACCTTCTTGGGCCTCACTTTCCCTTCCGTGGCTCTAAAATGGGCACGCCCCGCCCCGCCCCCGTCCCAGGGAAGGGAGGGAGAGAAGGGAAGGCATCGCGGTGCGTTAGCTGCAGGGTCGATGCATTGGGACATCTTGGGCCTGTATCTTCACATCCGTGCGATGAGAGGTTTGCGTAGATGATGGGGCCTCCCCGCCCCACCCACCCCAGCTGTGGTCTGGGGTCTTAACAGCCTCTCCTGCCCCTGTGGTGTTCACACCCTCCGCCTCTCATTTCCAAGGGTCGGTGGAAGCCTCCCTCAGGCCTTTGGTCTGATTTTGTTGCCCACTGATGGGTCTGGTGCTTGGTCAGTCCTGCGTGGGGCCCTCGGGGCTGCCTGTGCTGTGATGGGGGGAGCTGGAGTTCCACTTAGCTCATATCTGAGCATCTGTTTACCCATGTCTTGCGTCTGCTACCCTTTCAGGGGTGATTTCCCACTGCTAGGCGGAGAAGGGCACGCAGAAACCCCGGGAGAAGGAGGGCTGAGGAGGAGGCTCTGTGGGATCGGGGCTGCTGCTCCTCTCTGCCTCAGGACCTTTGAACATGCTGTGTCCACTGGCTGATAAACAATTCCCCTGTGTCACCGCGGGACTCCTACTTGTTCACATCTCAACAGAGAGACTCTTGCTAGGCAGCCTCCTCCCCAAGGTAAAATAGGCCTCCTTGGAAATCTTATTCAGAGGCCTCTGGTCTTCACCTTCAAGCAGCTTTTACAACTTGGTTATATATGTGTTTGTGAACTTGCTTATTGTCCCTCCCTCATGAGACTATATACTCCATGAGGCAAGGAGATGGGCCTCTCCAATCCTGTTCAGCCCAGAAGATCCTGCCCATCAGACAGGGCCTGGCCCGTAGCTGGTGCTCAAAAGGCCAAGGTCGGTGGAGACACATGGTATCCGAGCCTGGTGCGGTCTGCTAAGCCCTCCTGCCTGCCGGCTGCATTCACAGAAACAAGGATTGTTAGCCCAACCTTGTCATTACAGAAGCCCCCGAGGCTCAGCCCTCTCAGGTGAACTTGAACTTGAACCCAGATCTCCTGGCCCCCAGTTGGGTCTCTCCAGTCTTCTCTGGGCTGCGGTGGGCTACGCTCCAGGGCTCACTCGTGGGGGCTCAGGCCTCCCAGCCCCAGAGCTCCTACGGATGAGAGGTGGGAGGCAGCAGACTCAGCCCCTGGGGGCTGCACAGGGTGGGACAGGAGGAAGCACAATCACAGCAGTGACAGTGACAGGGGCTGTCCCAGGCTGGCGGAGTGTTCTGGAAGTACTGCAAGGTCCTGAGTCCTTAGCAACCGTCAGTGGAGGTGATATTAAGACTCAGAGCAGTGAAGTGATTTGCCCGAGGCCATTCGGCGAGGACGGGGCTGAGCAGAGATCTGAACCCAGAGCTGTCTGAGTCCGGGGCCGAGAAGGCTGTGCACGGGCACTCTTACAACTGTTGTCACCTTCTGCCTGGAGAACAGGCAGGTGCTGCCGGGTGGCTGCTACAAGGGGCCCAGCCTGGCATACAGCGCGGCTCTCAGGGGCCGAGTTCTCGTGCCGGGCCCTCTGCTTTGGCTCCAGAGCCCCAACACCCCCCCGCCCCCACCCCGGGGAAGGGAGCCACTGTCAGATCCACGAGGAGGCAAAGGGCCAGGGACACAAAAGGCTCACAGATGCCGAGAAGACAGCCTGTGAAGTTGGGCGCCAGATGTCCGGTTCAAAGAACTGCCGTACCAAGTACAAGCGAGACCTGGCGTGAGCATGGCCGACGCATTGCTCACAACCCCGTTTCTTGATCTTTGCTGGACCACTTTGTTTTGCGCCGGCAAGAATCCACCGTGATCCGGGTCCCGCGTGCCCCTAATTCAAATACCATCTTGCAAATGACACAGCACCTAAGGGAAATTCTGGACTCGTTCTAAACCCAGCAACTCACCCCAGTCCTGGGGTACCATAGTCAGGGCTTACAGGGGGAATGCTCTATCAACAGAGGATTGGATGACTTTGGTCCTTGGACAGCTCTTGTCCGAAGGCTCCACGTACGGACACTGGGGTGCAGGGGTGAGCCAAAGCAAGCAGAGCACTGTGATGGCCACCTACAGACTGAAGCCCCGACTTTACCCAGCCTGCAGGAGCCGGAGCCAGCCTGCCCTCCAACTTCATGATTAAAGCCAGGCCTCAAATGTATCTTAATTTTATTTACTCTCCCCAACTGGAAATACGTCTTGGTTTTTAAGCCACAGTGAAAAAGCAGCAGGAGCGAGGGAGGTACCTACCTCCTCCCCACCCCCACACCCCGAGCATCCCCTGGCCTTTGACGGTGGAAAGTCTTGCCCAAGTCCAACCTATAACCTTCAGAACAGCATCCCCTGGACTGTGCGCACAGTGGACGAAGCTCTTGGGGTTTTAGGAAAATGGATAAGCTTTGAGCACAGCTGGGCTGTAGCTTTTTTTTTTTCCCCCTTCAGCCGTGGCGGCTTGCTCCTGATTTCTCTGGAAAGGCAGGTCCTAATTAGAATGGATCGAAGAGTCTTTGCTCCAGCTTTGTTCTCGGTTTCGATTGAATCGTTGCTTTAGGACTTAATCTGGTGCAGTCGCGGTGGGCTGGGACCCTTGGCTCTCCGAGCTCCCTCTTGGGGGCTCAGGCAAGCTGGCACCCGGGGGGGGGGGACAGAGCTCTGCATCACCCCCCTGCACCTCTCCCTCCAGGCTCCTCTTCCTTTCTATTTTTCTCCCCACCTGCTTTCTCTCCCTTGCATTTCCTTTCATTAACAACCCAAGGCTGTCCAGGGTGCCAAGTCCCCGCTGGTGGGAGTGTAAATTGGTACAATTACTGCGGAGGGCAATTTGTCAAATGCTATTAAAAGCCTTAAAAAAATGCATAGGCTCTGACCTGGAAAGTCCCCTTCGAGGAACTTGTCCTAGAATATAATAATTGGACAGGGGTCCACAAATCCGTGCAAAAGGATGTTGCCCTCAGTGCTTTTCATAAGTGACAACTTGGAAACCTGGAGCCCATCTCCAGGGGGCCATTAAAAATGACCGTGTGATAAACCGACCATAAAAGAACCTTTTGGAGCTGATCGGAGAGATCTGAATCTTGACTGGGTATTAGCTGCTCCTCAGGAATGACTGTTAATTTTATTAGGTGTGACAATGGCCTTGCGATTGACACGTCAGGAGGACTGATATTTGGTTGAAGCTGTTATAACAACAGGAATGGGGAAGGAGAGGGATAGGAAGAAGCGATTCTGGCGAAACCTGGCAAGTTCTGGATCTGGCTGACGGGTTAGTGAGTACCCATCATGCAGTTCTAATTTTGTGCCTGGTTTAAAACGTTCATGATTTTAAAAATAAAGAAAATTGTCATGTAAAGCTCTGTATTCTTTTTTCTTTCTTTCTTTTTTTTTTTTTTTTACCTGAAATGATGTCCACAAGACATTGCTAAATGGGAAGAGAAAAATTCCCAAAGAGCATATATGACATTATCAGATCTTTTTTGTTTCAAAAATAGACACGGAATGTTATATGCAAAAGAAAAAGGATGTAGTACGCCCACTGGAATGTTAATGGTGGCCATTTCCGGGGGGAGAATATGAATGATTTCCATTTTCTTCTTTATACTCTTGAGGGTTTTTGACTTTTTCTTTGCAGTAAGCATACATTATTATGCTAATTTAAAAAGCTATGGTTACAAGAGAAAATCTGGAAATCACCTGCTATGCATTGACCGTTACTATACACCATGCCTTACAAAAGGAGGTTTGACATATCGTAATTCACATGTTGTAACTGGCAAGATTGATGTGCCATTCGATATGTGCCCATTCGATAAATGCGGAAGCTGACCATTGTGAAGGGCGAGCACTTTGCCTATGGACCCACATCTACGCTTCTTTAAAATAATTTTTTTAACGTTTATTTTTGAGAGAGACAGAATGTGAGTGGGGGAGGGGCAGAGAGAGAAGGAGACACAGAATCCGAAACAGGCTCCAGGCTCTGAGCTGTCAGCACAGAGCCTGCCGCGGGGCTCGAACTCACAAACAGTGAGATCGCGACCTGAGCCGAAGTCAGACGCTCAACCGCCTGAGCCGCCGGGGCGCCCCCCACAGCTGTATTTCTAATTCCACTCTTCTGATGGGAAGCCGGCGCTCTTGCTACTAAAGCCCAGCTTCTTCTGGAGGAATCCAAGGAGTATTAGGTGTGGACCCTGCCCTCCAGGCCCCTGGTCTTCTGCCTCCATGTTGGGCTCTGGAGTCACCCGCCTCTGCCCCGAACACCAGTGACATAGCGGCTTTGCCAAGAATGTATCTCCCCCCCTCCACCCCCCATGTCACAGGTGAAACCTGAACCTGTCCCTTTGATATTTTCTCCTAATGAGCCTTCCCGAGCTTCTTGCCTTTTTAGGATGGAAACAAGCACTCTGCTGCTATCTTCTTCATATTTATCAGCTCGGTTTACTGGCAGAGCGGAAGAGGGAACGGACATTGTATACATAAATATCATAAAACCCACAGAGGGCTGGCGAGCCTGAGTTCTTAATCCAGGCTCCATCACTCACAATTTGCAACCCAAAGAAGTCACTCTCTCTCTCTCTGTTTTCTCTGTCTCTAAAAGTAAATAAAGGATAATCCATTAGAAGAAATCAATGGGTGTTCTGAGGAAAGGAGGGAGCATAGACAACTCCAAGTTGGGCTGAAAATACAATGTTTCTCAAGGTTTTGCTAATGGGGGATATGGACAAAGGCCAGTCTGCACCCCACCCCATAGGATCTCAGCTGGAGCACGGCGACATCTCTTACCTGGTCTCCCAGCTCCATTGCTTTTGTTCATCCTTCTCCCCAGCTCTCACCTGCAGGGCACCCCTCGGTCCTTACCCTACCCTGCACGCAGGGTTTCCAAGAGAGGCCCTGGCATCATGCCTCAGGGCCTTTGCACAGGCAGTCCCCTTTGTCTGGAGTGCCCTTCCCCAGCGAGTGTCAGGTATTCCCCCGCAAGGTCCCCGGAAACTCTTCCCTGCTCACCAGATCTGAGCTTCACAAGGGCACAACCTCAGTTATCTCCAATCTGCCGCCGGGCCCTGCCCAGAGATGGACATAGGAAAGGGCCAGCCAAGGGCAAAACCAAAGGCTTCTCTCCGTTATCTCCAGGATGGGCAAAACCTGTCCAACAGATCTGGGGTAGAATTGTTTCTGTGCTTACTGCCCCCTCCGTTTGGGACGAGACGCTTTGCAATATTCTCTTTTTCCAAACCCAACATTTTAGCACCAAAACGAATGTGTTTTTACGTGTGCGCTGCAGCAGTTTGCCTCCTGCCCCTGAGCCCTTACAGAAGGTGACCTAAGCAAATCTCAGCCTGGAAAACCACTAGGCTGGGTCTCACGGCGGAAGTGTCAACGGTGAACCACCGAGTCCGACTGGGGACCACCCACCTGCGGGCTGCCTCCCACGCCATCCACGCCAGGACGGGGAACCTTTTGGGGTGGGACCCCAGCCAAGGACGGAGCAGGGGACGTGCCTGAGTCACGGAGGCATCGTGTTTGTTTCCGAACACTGGCTCCAAGACTCCACCGGCCCATGAGTCACCAGCTGCCCACTGGCCTGGTCTCCCCCTGCCCTCTCGGTGGGTGGACCCCAGCCATGTCAGCGAGCAGCACGACAGTCCAGGCCAGGGAGCAAACGAGGCCAGGCCCTGGCCCCAGCCCCAGGCTGCTCCTCACAGAAGGAAGGAAAGCATGGAGGGCGGGGAGAACCTCCCCCACTCACCCCTGCCCTAAGAGATCGGGGAGAACCCATCTCCTGTGTGCTCCCAGAGCAGGTGGGAGACCCCGGCTGGGTGCTTTCCGGGTTTCACTGGGGTTAGAAGTCAAGCGTCGCTCAGCCTTTTCCTCTCTAAGTCGTAGGGGAGTCTAAGACAGGGTCCCATACACCTGGCCTGTGCTCACCGGAGACCCCGGTGCTGAGTGCCGGGGACAGAAAGTGGAAGGTGGGCCCCCTCTGAGGGACCAGTGAACGAGCTATGCCTAGAAAGTACCAGTCGCTCCGCTCTCTCTCAAAGCTCGCTTCAACGTCATCTCGGGAAGGTCTTTCCTGACCCCCTGTTTCATAGTGGCACTCACCCTCCCCGGCTCCTCCTCTGCTCTCTCCTGCTCCGTCACCATCTGTCAGACGGTAATTTCCCTGCTTAGCCGGCCCTCTCTCTCTCTCTCTCTCTCTCACTCTGCTAGAGTGAGGGAAGGGGTTTTTGTCTTACTCGGTGACTAATCCCCAGTTCCTAGAGCAGGGACTGGCACATAGTAGGTGTTCAGCGAATGTTGACTAAATCTGCAGACCTGGCATGCATCTCCTAAATGTTTGCTGGGAGGGGCTCTCTGGGCAAGTGAAGAAATTGATGACCACTGACTAGATTCTCCAAATAGCATTGGGGGGGGGGGCACCGGGAGTCCAAAAAAGCTATGCTGATTTCCACTGGCTTTCTGTTGCCTTTGCAATCAAATCCAAATTCCCCCCAGTGCACTTCCTTCTGCACTTCCAGGCACATGCCAGACTACACCTCACTAGCCTTAAGTTCCTGGACTCTCCAAGCTCGTTCACACCTCAGGGCTTTTGAACTTGCTGTCCTTGCTACCTGATGGCTTGTCCCTCAGGCGGTCCCATGGCTGTGGGGCCTCGGCTCCAATGTCCCTTTTCCTTAGTTACCCCACCACAGATCACAGCTGCATCTTATTGTCTGCCTAGCACTTAGCAAGGTCTGAAACTATCTCGATCATTTATTTACACATCGTACTGGTTTATTGGAGGATCTCGACCATCTTACTTCTCCTAATTGCTTTATTCTGTCACACTCTGTTGAGCCCCCCGCTTCCCGCTGGGGCTTCATGCGGGGCGATCCCACACAACGCAGGTGCTCTCGGTTATGAGAACTCAGACCAGACCAGCTCAAAACTCGGTCTTGGCTCAGAGCTCCTCTACAGGAGGGGCGGGAAGTGGGGAGCAAGAGCGCGGTCTTGTCCTCTCTCTGGGGTGACTCGGAGCAGAGGGGTCCGGGGAGGGCGGCTTCTGTCTCCCTGGCCTGCTTTCGGTCTGTTTCCATCTGCATGCCAGGCTCTTGTGGCTGGCACTCAGGAGGGTCCTCTGGGGGTGGTCCCCTCTCGCCAACACCACATCTACCCTCCCTCCCTCCTCTTGACCGCTCCTCATTCTTCTACAAACAGGGAAGGGTAAAGCGCACGGCTGGGGGTGGGGGTGGGGTTTCCTGGCGCCTCCATCACGCCCCGGGGGAGGTGTCTGGCCCCCAGCCTTTTGTCCTCTCTTCGCCACAGCTGTGGGTCCCGGTAACCCATGCTGGAGCAACTGGAAACGTCCCCTCCGTGGCTCCTCGGTTGTTTCTGGAAGGTTCTGGGCCACGTGACACGAGATCTGCAGCTGGGCGGTGCAGGTGCCTAGAGAAACGCCCTGCACGTTGTAGGGAGGGCTCGGTCGGAAGCCTGCTGTGGCCACTTGGCGTTCGTGTGAGGCCACTTCTAGAGGAAGGGGCGGGGAAGGGCTGGCATGCTGACTCCGCGCGCCCGATGCCTTTCACCCGTTACTTTACTTCTCGTGGTGCCCTCGAGGGGCAGCCTCACCGACCATGTTTGCAGATGGGAAGACTCCCACCCACTCCAGGCCAGGCCAAGCCAGGTGTGGGGGGTGGGGGGTGGG
>NW_027529624.1:6332960-6335181 GCF_008692635.1 Crocuta crocuta
AGCATCGTGGTCTAACACCCCTTGGCTAAGTTATTTAATTCTGCCTCCAGCGCCTCATCTGTAGAAGTGGGGCGAGAAGCCTGCGCTGCAAGGATTAAATTAGCCAATATACGTCATGTGCTTAGCGCAGGCAGAGACGCGGCCGGCCAGAAACGGGACCCACAGTGATTTTCGTGACCACCACTGGCATCAGGACAAACCCAGGCCTGTCCACCCCGGAGTGGGCTCTCTGCACAGAGCGGGAGGGGGGCGGGCTGAGGGATGGCGATGAAGCCCTCGGGGCCGAAAGAAGCCAAAGGCCCCCCGGGGGCGGTGACAGGTGGCCTTCCCGGCCAGCCCGCGGCCCCCAGCCCTGATGTAAGAGGCAATGACGAGCCTCTGGGAGTCTTTAATCAGGGGACCAGGAGGGTGCATGTGGGGTTTTAGGAAGATTAATCTGGCAGCAGGCACAGGATGGAAGAGAGTCAAGCTTAGCACAAAGAATCATGATGGCTGCCCGGCTCTGAGAGGCGGGTCAGTAAGGGAAGGTGGCCTGGTTCTCGGCTCCCTGGGCACTTGGGGTTCCCGGCAGCCGGGGAGGGGCCGGCAGAGAGCACTGTCGGGTCAGTGACAGCAGCGCCCGCAAGGGCTCTGGTACGTGGATGGCACAGCAGGCAGCGAAGTGAATCCGTGATACCAAGACAGTGACGGCCCCTCCCCCGCGCGGCCGCTTCCCAGCTGACATCCCGGTGTGGGCCGCGCTCCGTGCAGACCCTCCAGGGCGGGCGGGACCACCGACTCTAACGAGTGCAGGGCCACCAAGGTTCTCCCCAGGCTGCTCTGGGACCTGGCGGCCAAGGAGCAGGATGGAACCAGGGCTGCCCTGGCCAAGAACGGAAGGAGCTGTTGCTTCTACATCTTATTTTATTTGAAGCCGTCATGAGGTTTTGGATCTCATCCCCGAGGAGGCTCCCCGGGCAGCACGGCGCCTGGTGAGGCACAGCCCACCCCGGCTCTCACAGCAGCGCCCGGAACACCTCCACCTTCTCGTGGTACAAGTGGTGGAACTGCTTGGCCAGGCAGTGGAAGGGAGCTTCGTAGTTCTCCATCTCCTTCTGTAGACACAAGTTTAAGAAGCCGTGGCTGTTATGGGATCATCGAGACCGGGAGCCAGCACTCCCTCACTCCCACCTCACGTTGCTGCCTGTCCCCTCCCCGGCAGGGCCTGCGACTCCTGCACCGTTTTTGCAAGAAGGACACGGAGATGCAGATCGGTTAAGGTAACGGGCCAAAAGCCACACACCCGTCAGTGGTGAAGTTTGGTCTGCACCTAGATGTTTCTAGAGCCTGTACTTCTGGCCACACTCACCACGTGTGACGGGAGATTAGAATGAGACTCTTCCGCCCTTGGGTTTGACTGGGGCCCCAAAGGCCAAAGCGAAATAACGGCAAGGATGCCCACAGTCACCTCAAGTCAGGCAAGGCTGTGGCACTGACCCCCGGGGTGCCTCTCCCTCACCCCAAGCCCAGCAGGAGGCTCCCAGAGGAAGCTGAGGCCCCGGGGCTCAGGCCAGAGCTGGAGGCAGGCCTGGGAAGCATCGAGGTCCGCCTGGGGCTGGCTGCTTTGAGGGCCCAGCCAGGAGACGGCCGCAGCAGCCCTGCCCAGGACCAGCGGTGGCCGAGTGGGGAGCTGGCCTGGCATGGCCTTGAAGGGACCCTGCAGGGACACGCCCCAGGAGGGCAACCGCCCCAACAAGAACAGAGGCCCAGGGAGCCAGGGAGCAGGCGGGCGAGGAGGGGTCGCCTGTCATCTGCAGGGGATGGGAGGCTCAGCCATTGGGCCCAGGAAGGGGTGTCCCGGCCTGGGGGGGCCAGACTGACACCCGACAAACCCAGAGGGGCCGAAGCAGGACCTCCGCCCACTGGTCTGACTTCCCACGGCGGGTGTGGCCAGAGGCGCAGACGCTAAGTCATTAGGGGCCTTCAGTCACCCAGCACCGGGTGTGTTCGTCACTGAAACGAGTGTTTTGTGACTAAGGGTGCCCAAAGGACTTTTTGTTCTCGGAGAGATGAGAAAGGTTCTGGAAGTGGCCCTCGGCTTTCTCTCTGGGGGTGGGAGACGGGGGAGGGGGAAGAGCCGGCCCTCCAGGGGAGCATGGATGAGCTCTAGGGGGAAAGAGAAGGGTCGCCTCTCCACCTAGCTATTGCTCTCTCACTCTCCATGTGCCCGTGGGCTTCCTTT
>NW_027529624.1:6335308-6341966 GCF_008692635.1 Crocuta crocuta
TTTTTTTTTTTTTTTTACAAAATAAGTGGTCAGAAGAAAGAGCCCGCTCCTTTGCTCCTTCTGGGGCAGAAGCTCAGCTGTGGACGTAAGGGAACGGGTTTTCACACAATCTTGGACCAATGGCCCAGGTGCAGCCTAGACAAGAGGCAACCATATACCCTCAACGAAAGGGAAGGATTTCCAAAGTGAAGAATGTTCGGGAGTCATCGGGCCCACTACCCTCATTTTGCAGGGGCGCAGTCTGCAGACCGGGGCAGGGGAACAGCAGTGCGGTAGAGGAGCTGGTGCGTGCAGAGCAGGGCCGAGGATTTGAACTCCCCAACTTTCCGCTTCACCAGCTGGGGCGGCGGATCTCACGGAAACCAGTTCTCACGGATCATGCTACCTGGGCGTTCTCACAAGGGACATGCCAACGTGAAGGAGACAGGTTGGCGGAGAGCAGACGTGGGGGGGCCCGTGCTGAGGAAGGAGGGGGCAGTCTGTAGCCGAGATGAGAGCCTGCACTAAGGCCCCCACCATCAGGGGCCAGCAGCCCTCCAGTCGGGCAGGAGAGAAAGTCAGTCACACCTGCAAGGCGCCTTCAGCTGCACAGAGCATAACGTCCTGGACAACATCAGTGTTAAACAGTAAAACGTTACACTGGCTGAAAGCGTAGTCAGGTAACGGGCACAAAGAGAATGAGGCTGACGCAGGACACACACAGGGATTTCTAAACGAATTTGAAAGCTCCCGGAAGCAAGATCTGGGGGATGCAGACATAACAAGTCATGGACTCCAGTGGAGACGAGCCTCTGTCCACACCAGGGGGCACTCCCGAAGTTGCAGATATAACAGAACCATTTTCTGAGTGCGTTAAGAGGGTTTGCCGATGACAGGAATCCTGGGGTCCTTCTGTTAACTAATCATAACGTCACTGACATACCACAGAGGACGTCTGCCTTGTGCAAAAGATCCTTAGAGCAGGCTCTCAGACCAGTGTTCACTCTGGCCCTGAGAGTCCCAAAGTTGGTTCTGTGGGAGGCCAGAGCTCCTTCTAGAAGGTTCTCAAGCTAGCCTGGCCTGCATTCTAGTCCTGGTTTGACTGCTCATAAGCTGGGCAGCCAGGGAGAGCCACATGACCTTTCTTTTTTTTTTTTTTTTAATATTTTTATTTATTTCTAGGAGAGAGAGAGAGAGACAGCGTGAGCAGGGGAGGGTCAGAGAGAGAGGGAGATACAGACTCTGAAATAGGCTCCAGGCTCTGAGCTGGCAGCCAGCACAGAGCCCGATGCAGGGCTCGAACCCACGAACCGTGAGATCATGACCTAAGCGAAAGTCGGACGCTTAACCGACTAAGCCACCCAGGCGCCCCGCCACATGACCTTTCTGAGTCAGCGGATAATGTGTGCAAACACCTAGCCCGTAGCAGGCACTCAACAAACGTCAGCTCCCCACCCTCCCCACCCGCAAGAGGAGCCCTCCTCAAGAAGGAGGGGAACGTTCTTGAACTCGCTTTGTGTTTCATGTGTCCTATGCCGATGGATACTTTTTACTTTTATATTTTGACTTGCTTAAAATGATGCTTCTTAAGTTTCTGGTCTGAAAATGTCTAGTCTCGAGGCGTGTCAGAAAGTCTAAGAGGAACCGTGAAAGACCCCAAATGGCCAAAGCGACTGTGGGAAAGAACAACAAAGTTGGAGGTATCAACATGTCCTGACTTCGAACTATACTGTAAAGCCATAGTAATCAAAACACTATGGTCCTGGCATAAAAACAGACATGAAGGCCAACAGAACAGGATCGAGATCCCAGAAATAACCCCCAGCATACACGGGCAACATATTTGACAAGGGAGCCAAGAATATACGATGGAGAAGAGACAGTCTCTGTGACGATGACGTTGGGAAGACCCATGCAAGCGAACGAGACTTTCACACCATTCACAAAAATAAACTCAGAATGGACTCAAGGTTTGAACTGAAGACCTAAAGCCATACAAGTCCTAGAAGAAAACATTGGGAAAAAGCTCTTGGACATGGAACTTGGCAATGATTTTATGGATATAGTAGCAAAGCACAAGCCACAGAAGCAAAAATCAACAAATGGGACTACATCAAACTAAAAAGCTTCCCGCACAGCAAAAGAAACAACAAAACAAAAGGGTAGGGGCGCCTGGGGGCCTCGGTCAGGTAAGCGTCCGACTTTGGCTCAGGTCATGATTTCATGGCTCGTGGGTTCGAGCCCCGCATCGGGCTCTGTGCTGACAGCTCGGAGCCTGGAGCCCGCTTTGGATCCTGTGTCTCCCTCTCTCCCTGCCCCTCCCCTGCTTGTGCTCTGTCTCTCTATGTGTCTCAAAAATAAATAAACATTAAAACAAAACAAAAAAACGAAAAGGCAGCCTATGGAATGGGAGAAAACATTTGCAAACTGCACATCCGATAAAGCGTTAATACCCAAAATATATAAGGAACTTGGATAACTCAATAGGGAAAACATAAATAATCTGATTTTAATATGGGCAGGGGAGCTAACAGACATTTTTCCAAAAAGGATATTCAAGTGCCCAAACGGTACATGAGAAGGTGCTAGACACCACTCACCCGCGGGGAAATGCAAATCGAAACCAGGATCAGATATCATCTCGCACCTCTTGGGATGCCTATTACCTGAAAGAAGAGGTACCACTAGCAGGTGCTGTGGGAGGACCAGGATGTGGAGGGAAAGGGAGCCCTTGCACTGCTGGTAGAAATGCAAACTGGTGCAGCCACTCTGGAAAATGGTGCGAAGTTTCAGTGAACTGTTGAAAAGAGAACTACCCGGTGACTCAACAATCCCGCCTCTGCGTAAATACCCAAAGGAAATGAAATCACTGCCTCGAAGAGACGTCTGCACCCTCATGTTCGCTGCAGCACCATTCATAACAGCCCAGATACGGAAACGACTTAAGTGTCCGCCAACAGATGAATTAAGGGCACTGTGGTCTGTGTATGTGCATAATGGAACACCATTCAGCCACGAAAGGGAAGGAAACCCTGCTCTCTGGCACAATGTGGCTGAACCTCGAGGGCATGACGCTAAGTGAAAGGAGGCAGACAGAGAAAGACAGATACTGCACCTTCTCGCTTGCACGTGGAATCTAAAGAAACTGAAGTCACAGAAGCACAAAGGAGATGGGGGGCATTGCCAGGGGCAGTGGGGGAAATGGGTGAAGGCGCCAAGTCCCAGTTTTAAGATGAGTAAGTTCTGGGGGCACCAGGGGGGCTCAGCTGGCTAAGCGTCCAACTCTCAGTTTCCGCTCAGGTCGTGATCTCACAGTTCGTGGGTTCGAGCCCCACATCGGGCTCTGCGCTGGCGGCATGGAGCCTGCTTGGGATTCTCTCTCTCTTCCTCTTTCTCTCTGCCCCTCCCACACTTACGCTTTCTCTCTCTCAAAATAAAATAAACTTAAAAAAAAAAAGAGAGATGAGTAAGTTCTGCAGACGGAATGAGAAAGGAAGAAAGAGAGTCAAACCATCTTGGGCATCCCTCCTTCTGGCCTGCAGGACCTCGCCGCTGCGCGTGGTAAGGAGAGTGGAGACAGGCTCTAGGTGTCAGGACTCAGCCTCGTCTCAAGCAGCCTGGCTTATATTTCCTCTTTAATTACAGCTTTCGTAACTAGCGTCAGCTCGGGGGACTAGTTAACTTACAGTTAATACCAAGTGCTTAACTCGGCCTCCTCAAGCATAATTTATACCCACACGATTCGAGAGCGAAGCAACACACACCTACACAGAGTTTTAACCCGCAGCCCAGCGGTCTGTGACGGCTACCGTGTTGGGGGGGGAAGTGTTAAGTTTTGGGTCCCACCAAGAGTTCTGGGGACCACGGGATACTGGGGTGGGGAGGCCATTTCACAAATGTGAATGGAGGCAGAGGGAATACTAAGATACAGCAAGACCTTGGTTTGCAAGCATAATTTGTTCTGGAAACATCCTCATCATCCAAAACACTCCTATATCAAAGCGAATTTCAAGAACCACTGACTCAGGTGTGATCATGTGACGTTTGGCGTCCCATCCTACCCGTATTACAAGACATTGCTCATTTGCCAAGTTAAAATTTATCAGAAATGTTTGCTCAGGGCGCCTGGGGGGCTTGGTCGGTTAGGCATCTGAGTCTCAGCTTCAGCTCAGGTCATGACCTCACGGTTTCATGGGTTCAGGCCCCGCATTGGGCTCTGCACTGATGGTGTGGCACCTGCTTGGGATTCTCTCTCTCCCCACCTCTCTCTCGGCCCCACCCCTGCTTGCGCGGTCTGTTTCTTTCAAAAGAAATAAATACACTTTAAAAAATGGGAAAAAAAAGTTTGCTCGTCTTGCGGAACATTCGCAGATCAAGTTACTCGCAATCCAAGGTTTCACCGTATGGCTTGATGTGGGTGGCACAGCGGACCGAGGGCACAGGGCACGAAAGATGAGAAACCCCCTATACTAAAAAGCCCACGCATTTGAATTTCATTAGTATAGCATTTGTGATCATTGGGCCAGAAGGCAAGAGGGACATTTACCTTTGTAGAATCTAGGAATACAATAATTTGAGGGAACCATAGTCTACAGAACATTACTGGGGGGAAGAGTTCCGTGTAAGAAAGCAAGTATTTACTGGGTGTATGCTATATAATTGGGCCAACGTTTTCATATTCACCATCTGACTTAATTCTCCTGTTTGTCACTTAACGAGGAATATATTTTATGATCTCCATTTTACAGGCGAGGAGCCTGGGGCACCAACAAATTAACGAACGAGCCAAGGGCCCCACAGTTAGTTGAGCTACTTCAACATCGGCAGGCACACCATTTGCCTTCACCCGCTACACTTTCCCAAGGAAGCAGGCTGCCCGGGAGGGGGGATGGGGGGATGTAAAAGGTTCACATCCGCACGGCAAATGAAGAGCAACATTTGCCAAGGTTTGTAATCGCGATGGCAGAAGTGCCTGTAGCCTCCGGGCTATGAATGAACTTGCCCGCTGATGCTTCTGGGGGCCCAATTATCAGGCCCAGGGCCCACAAGGCCGGGAGTGAGGTTCAAGGGACAACCACGGGCGTTTCTGGCTGTGCGGGGCCCGGCGAGTCTCCGTGACAGCCCTGGAGAGGGGCGTCACAGCCAACCCGGGGGCCCCTGCTGCCTCTGAAATGGATGTTTTTGGGCCACTCCTGCAAGAGCAAGCTGTCACTTTACCCCTCTCCATAAGGTCTCATTGGTGCAGCCTGGGTCGCACGCCTGAGCCCGGCTGCTGGGAGGCTGGGGCTTCGAGTCTTGAACAGAGGAAAGGGCTCCCCAGTGCTGGGCGGCCAGCATCGTGCTACGGTGCACTGAGGGTGCCGGCAGCAGGTCCCTCGGGCTCTTGTTCCCTTTCACAAGGGCTCCTGCTCACTCTAGGAGGAGGATACTTTGTGGCCTGGAGTCCCCCTGCGGCTGCAGCAAGGTGGGACGGGGAGCCATGGCTCACAGCTGTGGCTCACTGCTTTCCCTGTCATGTGACCTTGAGCAAGTCCCTTCACCTCCTCAGCACGGAAGCGGGGGTTAGGCCCATGGTCCCGTGAGGACCGTAAAATACTGTCCCGGCAGCCCCGTAATCCATACCGTCTCACGCAATTGCCAAGGGTCGCTGCAATCGAACGCAATGCACTTGGGTTTCTTACTAACTGAGATACAACTTTTCCCAGGCCGGCCAGCCAGCCCGTCTGCTTTACTGAAGTGCGCACAGCTCTGGCTCTGTTGAGAAAAGATCCCGCACCAGGAACGGGAACATCAGTTCCAAATCAGAACCTGCACAGGGCGGAGGATCGACTCGATGCCCGTGAGGTCATGTGAGACGCCACCCGCAGCAGAGGCCCACTGCAGACTTGGCCGCGGAGCAAGGCGGGGTACTTACCACGGAGGTTTCAAAACATTCCAGGCCTTGGCCCAGGGCCCACGCCCGGGCCTGCGCCGAATCCACCACCCGTCTGCTGGCCAGGTCTATCTTGTTGCCCACCAGCACACCTGCTCGAAAGAAACAACCAAAGCATCACCTTGAACTGTGGCAGCCATGGNTAAAACATTGGGAGAGGCTGCCTGATTGGAGGTGGTGAGCACAGGGAGAGAGAAGCTTCGGAGGGCCGCAGGGGAGCGGGGTGGGGGATGGGGCTTCACTCATCACACACACAGCTTTTGCCCAGCCCTTTTCCTAGACTCCCTGCGGACCTGTCTGCCTTGTCTCCTTACGGCTGCAAAGCCAGGGCCAAATTTATGTGAGCGTTCCTGATCATTCCTAGCACATGGAGCAAACGTTAAAAATGGTCATTAATACTAATCTAAGGACTGGGCTCCGAGTCAGGGACTCAGAAGTAATTTAGTCCCGTTCCCAGCTGCATCAGCTGCAACTAATTTCTGAGCCCGTCTCTGGAGATCGCTTTTGCTGGTCTCTAATGAGGGGAATTTGTTGATCTCACATAGGGATGAAAAATAAACTGATTTAAAGCATTCAGAAGTGACAATAGGACTTGAATGTTTACTTGCACCCCACATGCAGGAGAAAATGAGGGATTCATCCCCAGGGCCAGCTCTCAGAAATAAGAACTCAATCACGTCACCGCGCCTTCCCCATGTCGAGTCTCCTCTCCTTCACCTTGCAGGGGTGGGTGGGTGGGGGGCAGGA
>NW_027529624.1:6342084-6361628 GCF_008692635.1 Crocuta crocuta
AGGTGTGGGGTGACTCTGCCAAGAGGCAGAGCCACTGTACGATCCAGACCACCATACTCGAAGCCAGGGGCACCCCATTTTACACCCGTAGCCACCTCTGCAATGACCTTGCGCTCGGGAACCTGGGGGACAGAGGTGCTCCTGGAAAACCTACCTGGGAGGGAGGTGCCTGGGGCCTGGGACCGGGCCTTCTCCAGCCACTTGCTGCAGTTGGCGAAGGATTGCTCGTTGGTCACGTCATAGACGAGACACAAGACATTGGGACTCTCCCACTGTGCGGGACAGACGGGATGAGCACATGTCAGTGGTGCACGTGATTCCTAGGCTGGGACAAGATCTGGCCTTCCAAGGGAAGGGACGGGGCGGGGTGGGGGGGCACCTCTAATAAGGACGAGAGTCAGAAAACTGAGCCAACCCGCAGGAGTTGAGTCGAAGAAAACAATTCCCCCAAAAGAACGAGTGGGAGGGCGGGGGCTCACCTCTGCGCCAGGCCATCTGCTGGGTGCGTTCTGTGCATGGTTGAGAAACTTCCAGACCCTGCAGGGCCAGCCTCAATATCCCTACTGCCTCGCTAAAGACACTGGGTTCAGAGAGGGTAACTGACTTGCCCAGATCAGACACGCTTTAAAGACTGGGGTAGGACGGAGGCGTTTTTCTGCCCAGAAATGCTCAGGCGTGCCACTGCGTACGTTCATTCATTCCTTGTCGCATTCTTTGCCCGCTTTCATGCAAGTTATTATGTTTTCCTGCTTTGCAGGCCTAATAGGCATCCTTTCTTCTTTTTTTGTTTTTTTTAAATATTTTTATTTATTTGTAGGAGAGAGAGAGAGACAGCATGAGCAGGGGAGGGTCAGAGAGAGAGGGAGACACAGACTCCGAAATAGGCTCCAGGCTCCGAGCTGGCAGTCAGCACAGAGCCCGATGCGGGGCTCGAACCCACGAACCGCGAGATCATGACCTAAGCGAAAGTCGGACGCTTAACCGACTAAGCCACCCAGGCGCCCCTAGGCATCCTTTCTTCTATTAGCCGCCCACGGGAAGCTCGTTTGCCTGCATCTTCTTAATAAGGGCTGGCTTTTCAAAACAGAAAGGGCACCTTCTACTTCTCCTGCAGTGTGTCACCCTGACCCAAACCAGACCAACAATGGGACAAGGCTCACCATCCCAATTAAGAACCAGGGCCGTGCCCTTGAGGCTTGTCGCCTTCAGGGGCTGCTCAGAGCCCTGGGACGCCCTGTTGCCTGGCTCAGGGGCACAGGACAGCCCTGCTCAGGCTGATGCCTGTCCTGGTGCATGAATCCCTTGCTGTGCCCCAGGCTCCGGGGACCCCCCCCTCCCCCCCCCCGTCCTGCACTGTTACAGCCTGGTTTATCGCTGGTGTATCAGTAACCCCCAGGGTGTGGGGAAGAGTCCTTTCCCTCCAGTTGTCCTTGGAAGGCCAGCCCAGGACTGGCTTTCGAGGGCTCGCTCCATCCCAAGGCTACACTGCCACTTTGACCGAGCTCGGTGAACCTTCGCTCAGCAGACTGACTCGAGGACTCTCTCTTGATCTCCCCTTTCGTGGATGTAAAAGACACCTCCTTGCTCTAGGCCTCAGTGGGGCCACCCAGGATGGGCCGGGCATGGAGCCGGAGCCAGCACAGGAGCCCCGAGTCCGGGTGTGAGCTGATCAGTGTGCAGTGGCCCTGACTTGCCCAGACACATCTTCCCTTCTGCCCAGCAGGCCAGCACCCAGGGCGAGGCCGCGCACCCAGCAGGCACGCTGCAGATGCCATGGGTAGATGCATGAAGGCAAGCCCATGAGAGATGACAATCATGAGATCTCCATGTCTTAGACAATGAAAAAGGGGCAGAGCGCGATTTCTATTAAAACAGGCCGTTCTTGGAAAGGCAGGGGAGGGCTCGGGAGGGCTCACACCTTCTACTCCACTCACTGGCCCAGATTAGCGGGACGGTTACTTTGGAAGGTACAGCAAGCGGGATCCCGAGAAGACGGCTGGGTGGGCAGGATAAGCGCAGGGTGGCAGCAGGGACAGGGGACACCGGGCCCAGGGCCGGGCCGGGCACGTCAGCCTGTTGCTACAAGAAGAAGGAAGTATTTGCTCCTGTCCCAGGAGGTCAGGGAGTACTGAGAAGAGGGGCCCAGAGTGCCGTGGGGACTGAGTCACACGACTCCAGCACATTCTGAACCCTGGCCCTTCCAGCGCTGGGGGAGGGGGAATCACATGCATGAGGCGGTCCTCCAGGCCAAGAAGCCACAAGTCCCGAGGCTGGGGGGGGATGGCCCTTAAAGAACTCCGCCTTAGAAGCTCCTCCAGGCAGCCAGGCTGCAGTGACATTGCTAGAAAGCAGCGAAGGGGCACACTTTTTGGTGGAAGGCGGCGGCGGCAGTTAGGGGAAGAGATCGCATGCTACTTGCCAATTTATCCAGCATTTCCGAAAACAGCTCTTTGCCGGCCGAGTCAAAAATGAAGAGTTCCTAGAAACCAGAAAGTCCCAAGGAAGAAAGTCTACACACGGCAGGGAACTCGCTGGCCGCACGTCCCCGAGACGACACTCCGCTCCCGGCAGACCTGGCTTCGTGGTGACATGCACACCTTTCCTCGGTGCCTGTATCTCCTCCCCACAGCACGAGGAGGAGGATGGGGAGAGGAAAGACCTGGAGAGCCCGAGGTGGGCTCACCTCTCCTAACCCCGAGTGCAGAAATACCAGGAACAGGCTGACCTCCCACCTGGCAGAACAGAATGCGAAGCAGGCTGACAAGCGCTCTGGTTTCCAAAAGGTCACGCAGCGCTTTGTTAACCAAATTGATTTTCAGATCTTAAACCAAGTCTTTTCTAGAGCAGGTCACTGAGGAGGCCTGGAGAAGGCGGGTAAATTGGGACAGCCTGCCGTCGGTGGTGTCGATGGTGGGACTCAGGCGGAAGGTGCAGGAGGAGCCTTTCTCCCCTCCCCAGTGCTGCTGCTCTGGGACGCCTCCCCTGCAGATCCCCCAGGCCCTGATGTCGCCNATCCCTTCTCACTCACTGCCCTGGAGCTACCTGAGGTTGTTTTCTCACGGACCTCTTTAAAAAGGCGGTGATTTTTTTTTTTTATTTTTGTTAATATTTCTATTTGAGAGAGAGAGAGAGACAGAGCGCCAGCAGGCGAGGGGCAGAGAGAGGGGGAGACACAGAATCTGAAGCAGGCTCCCGGCTCTGAAATGTCAGCACAGAGCCCGACACAGGGCCCGAACCCACAAACCGTTGAGATAGTAACCTGAGAGGAAGTCAGACGCTTAACTGACTGAGCCACCCAGGTGCCCCGCAGAAGGCAGAGACTCTTAAACCTTCCCTCCAGGAAAGTTTGGACGATCATAAAGCCTTGTGATTCAATTTCCAGGGCTGTGGAGTCCCATAGAGGGACCGGGGTTAAGGACCCTGATGTCCTATAAGTTCTGTGAGGGCAGGGCCCATACCCCAGTCTTCCCACTGCCCCTTCTGCAGCCTGTATCCGTGAGTCTTCCCAAGTGCTCAGACAAGCCAAGGCCAAGGCCAAGTGCAGTATCCCTCTCAGGGAGGACGACAGTGAGCACAGGGACTCTGGGCCAGCTGGAGGAGCGCTGAGGTCTCTCGAGTCAAGGACACCACTTACCACGCTGTCCCCCGTGTCGGGGACCGGCACCGTCTTCACCACCAAATCCGCCCCTGTCGTCTGCCGAGGAAAACGGAGAACATGTGCGTCAGAGGCTCCCAAGAGGCGTGTTACGGGACATGATGAATATTTGATGCCCAGGAGGCAGAAGTGCCGCGTTCTGGGTTCACTGGGGCTGAAGTCAGAGAGGACCAACGAGGCTCACCCCACTCCCTGCTCACAAGGAGGTGTATATGGCCCCCAAGCCGCCCACTGGCCGCTCTGCGCCACAGGCGGCCTCACGCCCTGTGGCTTGTGGAAAAGTGATCTCCATGTGGCCATTCAAACAGCCTCTTTCTCAGACCTCTTCGGGCTTCTTAAGGAATTCTGGAAAGTCACTCCCTCAGGGTGGAGGGACGATCATTTCTCTTTGAAAATTTTAAGTTTATTTATTTTGAGAGAGACAGAGGCAACGTGAATGGGGAGGGGAAGAGAGATGGGGGGCAGAGAGAGAGAGAGAGAGAGAATCACAAGCAGGGTCCAAGCTGTCAGCACAGAGCCCGATGCGGGGCTCGAACTCACGAAATCGTGAGATCACGACTTGAGCAGAAATCAAGAGGTGGGTGCTTAACTGACTGAGCCACCCAGGCGCCCCTGATCGTTTCTTTAAGCCTCGGCCAGCCTGCGACTCCCCCAGCTCACCAGGGTGTAGTTCTTCTGGAAATGGGCTCCATCGCTGCGGAAGGACTGCGCCAGGGCCGTCTTGCCCACTGCCGGGTCTCCTGTGAGGTCGGAGTAGAAGAAAGGCATCATTTCCGGCCTGATCTGACTTGAGAATGCCCCGCTCCGGAACGCTAGTTAGGAACCGGAAACTTCAATGGGTTGTCAGAGAAAATGTACTTGACTCTCATGGGGACTTGGGAGGAGGCTGACAGGGCCGCGGGTCCGGGAGACCAATCTTCAAAGCCCGGTTGCATTTCTTCAAGGGTAATCCTTTCATCCCAAAGAACTGACCCAGAAGGTAACAGCTTAAGGAGGGCTTCAGAGCGCTGGAAACAGAACTGACACACTCTTCCACCGCACACACCCCATGGGGAAAAACTGTCACTTTCAAACTTGAACGTACTTTGAAGTCTTGAAGGTAAAGAGCTCACTCTCATAGGCTCACCTGCCTAGCGGAACCAATTTGAGTTCAAGGCTCCCATACTTAGGACCCTGCATGCNCTGAAATCCGTTCCCAAGTGACACATTCCACTCCCGCCTCGGTGGGCCTGAGACCGCTGCGGATCCACCTTCCCGGCGGGCCTCTTCTGGTCTACCCTCAAAGGCTACCATTTCCTCCAAGCTGGCCTTACCTCTCCCCCCTGCCCCTGGGCTTATATCCTCATTCGCGGGTCCACGGCCCCATAAGCTGGTATCTCCAAACTAAAGGTTTATGTCATACTTTGAGTATGAGATCTGGACCTTTTTTTTTTTTTAATGTTTTTATTTATTTCTGAGAGAGAGAGACAGCGTGAGCAGGGGAGGGTCAGAGAGAGAGGGAGTCACAGAATCCGAAGACAGGCTCCAGGCTCTGAGCTGGCAGTCAGCACAGAGCCCTACACAGGGCTCAAACCCACGAATGGCGAGATCATGACCTGAGCTGAAGCCGGATGTTCAACTGACTGAGCCACCCAGGCGCCCTGAGATCTGGACCTTTTGCAAGACGGTGGGGAGCAATTTAATCGGGAGGCTCTCCCCTACTCCCCAAGGGGCTGCAGGCTTTCCATGCCCACCCTTAATTCCCCTTTCCCACCCCCCGCCCCTTCCCCGTGGCCCTGCTCTGCCTCTGGTGACGCCAGCCTGTTCTCATCTGCAACATCTTCTGGGCCATGAGGGTTACACAGGTCCTCTGTCACCGGGGCCCAGGCTCCTCAGCAAAACCGCCACTGTGCTCGCATCCCTCTGACTTGTGCCCTTGGGTATGATCGCCTCCCCTTTGCTCTGTTTTACGGTCGGCTTCCGCGTGTGCCTCTTGACTTCTGCACGGCCCGCTGCTCTGTTCCCTTTGCGGTTTTGACTTTTCCCACCTATAATTTTCTCTTGCGAGGCAATTACTTGCTTACTTGTGGCGTTTCATCTCCTGTGCACTCCTCCAGGGCTGAGTGAGCTCTTCAGTCTTGCTTTTCTATTTACCACCGCGTCTTAGAAGGGAAGCATTCCCATGGTCCTGTTCCCTCCTTCCCAGCCCCCGCCCCCCACCGTGTCCACACTAACCACGTCTGACAGATGAAGAATCCAAGGCTCCGAGAAGGCTGGGTAACCGGCGCAGGATTCCTACAGCTCACTCTCCCCGTCAGACCCCACCCCTCTCCTGGTGCTCAGGGCCGCTCCTGACCCATTTCTATCACTACCCCGCGGGCCCCCAACGCCTCAGGCTTGCCTGACATCGGGGGCGACCAGGGCTGCACGGTGGCCGGGCACCCATCCGTCTTCGAACAAACAGAGCATCATTTCCCCTCTTGTGCTCTGGCTGTCTCCCTCCACCCGCCCGACTCCCAGTTTTGCTTCTGAATCCTCTTGGAAATTGGCTCTTCCTGCTCGTGAAATTCCCCATAGATTTGTTCTCGTTAATTTCAGAAATGTTCCTTCCGACTGTCAGTCAGAGTCACCCACACTCCAGGAAAACCTCGAGCGCCGGCTGAGGAGGGATCCGGCACAAGGAAGGGAAGTAACTGATAAACACATTTGCAGAGCATCACAATGATAAGTGCAAAGGCAAACAGCGCAAGCTGAGAACCAAAGCGTCTGAGGGCGCGGCGAGGAAAGAACCGAATGAGCAGTTGCGGCAGCAGCGAGGCAGGGGGGAGGCTGAGCTGGGGGATGGCAGGGCGGGGCGCTGCCTGACAGAGAGGGTGATGCCCGCAATGGCACCACGCGAGGTCACTCCCAAGTCCAAGGGCTTTTGCTCGGCCCTCCTGCTCCTTGGGGTCTCTGAAGGATGAGTCAGCAGCCCCCTCCCTCCCAGGCCCTGTGGCCCCGGTGTCCACACTGGCCTGGTTCTCCTGCCTCCGAACGTGGGCACTCCTGTGGGTCTGTCCTTGGCCGTCTGCCCCCAGCTGGTCTGTCCTGTTTACTCTTTCCCTGTCACTTCCCTCCCCTTGCTTGGTCTCTATCTCCAACAACCTGTGGATGTTTCCACCACAATGCTGGGCCTTCAGCCAATCTATCTGTTGACAGCCAGGCTCGTGTCACACCCCCAGGTCCCCAGGGGTCTTGCTCACCTAACTCACTCTTTCTGCCCACGTCGCCATTCGCTCACGCCTCCCAGCTGCACCCGGTCACCTGTGATTGCCGTCTCTTGCTCACTCCTGATGTCCCCTGCTATATCTCAAGTCTGCCTCGCCTTTGTCGCCCCTGCTGACGGAGCACTAGTTATCTCAGACCTCGGGCTGGGCTCTGTGTCCTGCCTTGTGAGGTGGGGGCCGGGACCCTGCAAACAGGTGTCTCCTTTGCCAGCGGCTTTCTGTCCGGCTCTGCCAGTGCACGTTCTAGAGAAAGACTGGAGGGGAGGGGGTTGGGGGGAAGGGGGGATGGATTTNAGCTCCTTCTCAGAGATCTGCATCTCGGCTCCCCAGGGCCTTCCTGAGCTTCGGACAACCTGTCTGCCTCCCTGCTCCCCCAGCCCTGGGATGGGCCCCTTCCTGCAGCTGCTCTTGGTGCTGCCTTCTTGTCCCTTCATCGTTCTAGGCCCCCTGTCTGATTGACACCCTGCAGGAAATGCTCATTGTTGCCGCACCTACCGGAGTTCTGCTTTTTTGCCTGGACCCTGACTATGCAGCACTTGGTAGTGAGTGGTCTGGAGTGGCTTTGGTCATGTCTTGCCCTGAACATGGGGCTGAGCTCTCTGCCAGTGGGAGACGGGTGGCGATCCATGGCACAGGGTGGCATCGCGCGCTGCTGACTCAGTTCCTTGGGGTACCTACCACCCCAGCAGAGCAGTGCCCCCTCCTCTTCAGGGGTCTGGACCCCAGCTCTGTGGGGCTCTTCCTCAAGCGTCTGACAACCCGGCCTCTATCTACCCCTGCTGTGCCATCTCAATGTTCTCTTCTTTCCAGTTCTCCAACCCCTATGGAGCCAGTTCCGTATATTAAATGCCTCCAGTCTGTTTTCTTTTTTTTTTTAATATTTTTATTTATTTCTAGGAGAGAGAAAGAGAGACACAGCATGAGCAGGGGAGGGTCAGAGAGAGAGGGAGATACAGACTCTGAAATAGGCTCCAGGCTCTGAGCTGGCAGTCAGCACAGAGCCCGACGCGGGGCTCGAACCCACGAACCGCGAGATCATGACCTAAGCGAAAGTCGGACGCTTAACCGACTAAGCCACCCAGGTGCCCCACCTCCAGTCTGTTTTCTTAACCGGGTCTTGCCCGAAGCTCTCCCCACCTGGCCCGCTCTGCGTTTCACTTTTCTCTCTGCTCCACCTACCCTGTCGATCCCAACAGATGGAACTTTCTAGGACAGTGTGGCATCCGGTCATGCTTTCACACAAGACCCACCAAGGATTCCTTCTACTGTGGACCGCTCTCCATGGTCCACCTCGATTCCATCTCCCACTTGCTCTCTGACTCTCCCTTAGGCCAAATCTGGGCTCTACACCCCTGCTCTCTTGATCTTGGAGAATCCCTCAAAGGTAACCTTCCAGGACTCCCCGTCCAAGTTCGAATTCTCTGCCAGATGAGGTTCAGAACAGTGTCCTTCTGCCACAGCCTCTGAAGGTCACCTCTCCCTCTTGACTTCACCTGAGGGGCTCACTGCTGGTAGCACGAGGCTTGTCAGAGCCACCTTCTGGCGAGACACTACTACAATCCCCACTGCTATCGAGGGGCAGTAAACCAAAGTACGCAGGGCACACACTGCAACTCTGCCCCTTGCTGGCTGTGTGACCTCGGGTCAGCAATCTCTCTGGGCCTCAGTTGCCATTTCTGCAAAATGGGAAGAAGAGCACCCATCTCGTAGAATTGTTATGAGGATTTAATGAGCTAATATGGGCAGTGCCTGACATACATTAAGTAATACGTAAGTGATTTTTAGGTCATGTCAAGGGCTGTAGCTTCTCATCTGAGCCAGAATAACAAGTAGCTGTGCTTTGAGGGATTTCTCTGGTATCTGGAACACACATGGCATTCTATCTGTGTCTGCCTGATTATAAAGTATTCTGCACATCTCAGCACTCCCGTGAGTGTAGGGGCTGGTCTGGTTCATCCCTGTATTCATGCTGTACCTTGCATGATGACTCACACATAAGTGCTCAATAAATATCTGTCGAAAGAGGGGCACCTGGGTGGCTCAGGCAGTTAAGTATCCGACTTCGCCTCAGGTCATGATCTCACACTTCGTGGGTTAGAGCCCCGCATGGGGCTCTGTGCTGACAGCCAGCTCAGAGCCTGGAGCCTGTTTCCGATTCTGTGTCTCCCTCTCTCTCTGACCCTTCCCTGTTCATGCTCTCTCTCTCTGTCAGAAATAAATAAAACATTGAAAAAATATATATTTAAAAAAATATCTGTTGAATGAATAAAAGCACTTGAATTTCAAATATCAGGTCCCTCAATGACTACTTAGAGAGAGGAAAAAAAAGATAAACTCCATTTAAATAGTGGGCCTGGGAAGGGAGAGGAAAAATAAAACCGTGAGGGGGGGTGTATGTGTGGGGGCAGTGTAAAGAATGATAATTTGGTGGGTGGTGGGGGAAGGGGGACCTGATTTGCCATGCTGAGGTCTTTTGGTTCCTGGAAACTTCCAGGAGGAAATGTCCTCGAGGCCCTGAAAGGAGGCTGAAGCTGGGGACGAGACTGAAGTTCAAGAATCACTCAGGCAGTGGCTGAAATCAGGTGAAATAGGACCCGAGGGGCTGGGTGTAAAGACGGGCAAAGAGTCTAGAATTGAGGCTTGAGGACGGTCTAGCCGGGGGCTAAAAACAAAGCCCTGGAAACCAGATCACCTGGGTTGGAGGCCAGCTCTGCTGCATCCAGCTGTGTGACCCAGGGCAAGTGTCTTAACCTCTCTGGGCCTCGGATGCCCAGTCTGTAAATGAGGATGTCAAGCATACCGATCCCACAGGGTTCTTGCGTGGACTCCGTGAGATCCCTGTGTTGAGGGCTCAAGTACAGTGCTGGCACACAGAGGGTACTCAGTAAGTTAGCCCCACAACGGAAGCTGAATTAAAACAGAAATAAGAGAGACGACAGTCGGAGAAGCCCATTTAAAAAAATATACAACCTCAGGAAATAAAAACGTCCTTATCTGATCCCCGAGGAAACTGAGGCTTAGAGAAATGCTGTGCCCAGGATGACACAGCCCTTCAAAGGAACAGCCAGAATTACTTTTGTTACACAATACTGCCTCCCCTGGCATTCTGGAAACCAGAGACCTCTCTTGAGAACCATTACTTTTTTGCTCCAGTAGGTCCTGAGTTACTATTGTCAGGCACCTTTCTGTGTGACCCTTTCTTTTCAAATCGGAAAAGCCATTAAAAATATCAATTTCAGTCTGAAAGAGAGGGAATCAAAGTTTTGGGGGTTTTTTCCCTCTGTACCGTTTCTTACCATTTCTTTCCTGAGCTGGTCACGGAATGCCGGAGAGACCTTGGGGTTCAACGGTAACGCAAGGGAAGAGTTTTGCAGTTGGGCAGGTTTGGGGAGGGGGCCTGAAATCCTGCCCATGACTTTCCTTCGCAAGGGGGTGACCTTAGGCAAGAGACTTGACCTCTCAGTGCCTCAGTGACATCAGAACAATACAGCACCTAGGCCAGCGTGCTCCACGGAGGGGACTGAACGAAGTACGTGTGTCTGGCGTGCACTGAGGACTCAGTAAAGCACATGTGTGCCGGGCCCCAGGTCAAAATCCAAGCAAATATTTTCCTAAATGGGCAGACATACACAGGGCACAGTACAAACGTGAATGTCGTATTGTCATTCATTCCACAAACAGTTATTGAGTACCTCCTGGGTTCCAGATATTGTTCAGGAAGCTTGGGACATAAGAGTCACCAAAACAAAGATTCCTGCCTTGAGGGGATTCAACATTTATGACCTCCTGAGTGTAGGACAGCATGGGAAGTCTGGCTCTTAAAAACAACACACATGGCCCTTTTGCAAACTCTGGCCGACTGTACATTACTGTTTCCTATCCCTGTTATCAGAGGGGGTGGGGTCAGGGGGGGAAAAAATCCCACAACTACTGACTACCAAACTCTAACATTGGGATACACTCCAGTTTGGAAGAAGCACTTAGGGTGTGCTTAGCCTGATTTTTTTTTTTTGAAACGAGTCTACTCCTCCTGCATATTGCTTAAACCGGTGAAGGTGGTCTCGGGTTATGACACGGGGTGGGATATCTGCAGGAGCTACAAATATGCTCTGGAAGATAATTCTTCCACCCCTAATGGAATTTACTCTAACAGTAATTGCATTAACTCGCCTTTGGAGGAGAGAAAGGGAATGAGGGTAGGCAATTTACGCGAACAAAAGCTCTCAATAACTTAGGAAGTCTCTGGACTCTGGAGACTAAATTTCAAACTCACCTGCCAAGATGCATTTGGCCGCCAGCTTCACCATGGTAACCAAAACACCTCCGCGGACCAGACAGGGGAAGAGCGGCTGCTAGAGGCGTTGGGGTGCCTGCCTGGGAAGGGACGTGGGGAGACGGCCGACACTCAAGAGGCCTGGGACCGCGGTGGGGACAGGGACAATGGGGCCTGGACCCTCTGGGCCGGGGGCGGCTGTCGGGCGAGAGGGTCCGGGCGGAGGCGCAGAGGAGCGCCAGATGGGGCCCGGCTCCAATCTTCAGAAAGCAGCCTGTAAGGTGCGAGCGTGGCGACGCGGATCCCGTTCCCAGCCTAGCCCCTGGCAACCGGGATCGCGAAGCGTGACGCCGCAGCCATCAGACCCCCAGCCCCAGCGCGGTGCCAGACGCGCTCACCGGGCAACCACGGCCAAGCTGCCCCGCCTCCTCATCCTCCTCGCTGACCCTCCATTGGCTGCCGCCAAAAGCTCCCACCCCGAAGGCTCTCAGAGGCCAATGGGAGAAGGGGGCGTGGCTCAGCTCTCCCCGGCCAGACAATTCTTAGTAGTATCTGCCCCTCAAGCTCATCTCGCTTTACGAATGGTTACGGGAGATGTCAATCATTTTACCTCCCGTCCCCGCGCCGCGGGAAAGTACAGGGAAAAGAAATTCCAACCTCCTCTACCTAGAAGCGTTGAAAAGAGAAGCTTTCTGATTGGCCAGAGGCTGGCTTGGACTATTTTCGGGGAAGAAGGAGGGTAGGATTCGTCTCTTCCCCCGCCCTTCCGGAAGTGAGTTCGCCCAAGAGGGGCGCTTCTGGGGCGCGGGAGTTTGCAGCGGCGCCTGCGCAGTAACGAGGCCGCCGCTGCCGAAGCGGAGCTGTGAGCCGGTTGGACTTCGTCGGGGTTCTTGGGATTCCAGTTCGCACGCTCCTGGGAGCAAGACTGTGAAATCCGATACTTGCCCCACATCCCGCAGGGAAGTCTTATTTTTAAAGCCCAGCGATATTATGCGCTGCCAAACGTAAAATGTGAAAGTATTTCTAGAGATGTCTGTGAAAAGAAGGGGAGAACAAGTAAACTTTGACCAGGGGGAGGGGTTGGACTCGGGACTTCGAAGTCCTACTTTCCGTCGAGCCCATTTCCTCGCGTGTAAACTGGAGAACGGACGACCTGACACATAATGAATGAGAGCCGGCCTCCAGGACGTTGCCCGTCACACAGGGAGGCTGCGCCCATCTCTGCTGACCTTTCCGGGAGGCTCCTCTTGCTCTGCGATCAGGCTGAAATCACGGCCGTCTTCCCGGCCTCTTCGCTCTGTTGTACCCAGATCGCAGTATCCTCACCGACCAGAGACCACCAGGGAGACCGAGTCACGCATGCAAAGGCAAAGGGCTTTATTACGGGCTTAAGCTCGGGTTCACAGACTTCACCGGCGTGTGGGTCCGTGCTGAGAGCCCCGAACAAGGGCAGGGTAGGGTTTTTATGGGGTTTGAGACGGGGGAGTTACAGAAGTTGTGACATGGGAACAGTGATCCAATCATAATTATTCAGCATCACTGACAGCGGGTTTGACCATACACATTGTCTAGAGTATTCGTGACTTTTGGCGGGATCCAATTACAACATTTAGAGTACCTTTAAATTCAACCAATCACAGAGCGAGCCTAGGGTCTTGTTCGGCGACTAACAGGTTAACTTTAACATTAGGTTAACAGGGTCCTATCTATAGTTTCTATCTCCAGGCCTCTCCCTTAGTAATGTGGAGGGTGGTCGCTGGCCTTTCCTGATTGGGTGCTGCAAGGGTGGTTACTCCTGCCTTGGGCAATGTGTAACTAACTGCCTGTTTCCGGGGAAGCCGAAACTCAGGCCTTCTAGTTTAGAGGGGAAACTTAAAGCCTGTCATGGAGTCAGTTTGGTTTAGACGTTTAGACTTGTGGCCTTACAGCTCATCTGTAAAGATGGGCTAGCAGACCTCGCCTCTGGGGTTGTCCTGAGGAGCAAACGAGGGAAGGAAGTTTGAGTGTTGAATGGATGAAAGAGAAGAAACTTACCGGGACGGACTGGCTTATCACCATCATGGTGATGACACCATGGCCAGATTCACCCCCGTCGTCACTCCTGCTGCCGGTCCCCCGCACCCCCTCCGGGATGGCTGGCTGGCGGAGAGGGAGGAGCAGCCCCTGGGTGGACATGCCTGCACCCAGGATTCCCATCAGTTACCGTTCAGTTACCAGGCACTTCTGTCAGCTGCTCTGTGACTGTGTGGCTGCCAGCCGCTTGCGGGGCACTGAACACACACGCACTCACCCAATTGCTATGAAGGTTTCAGCCTGGAATCTGGAGGAAAACAGTACAAGTCGTCTGGAATTTTCTTAACTTAGGAATCATTCCCGGTATGGTGGAGACCTGTCTGTCCTTCGTTCTTTTGACCTGCTTTTCTTCTTTGACGACATTGAGCACAGCCGTCTTAGGCCAGGGTGAGTCACAATGCCTCTGCCTAGGCTTCCTGCTTCCGCCTCCAGGCTGTGCTATTCATCATGACCCCGTTAACCCCTCAAAGGACGCCTTGACTGAGTCACCCACCTGAGGCGGCTGCGTGGAGCAAAGACATGGAGACACATCGCGGTGGGGGGGGTGGGGGCGGGTGGTAGCCTTCTGGAACCTCAGTTTCCTCATCTGCAAGGGCACCTCCCTCGTAGGCTGTTGTGCTCTGCACCACGTCCACGCTTCCTCTCATGGTTGCTACTCTGTGGTTTTGGTCAGCACAATTCGAAGAGTATTTTGGATTTTTCCAGCAAGGGGCTACACCGCGTATAACAATTTCTACTCCACTGCCTCCACGATACCAAGGGCCTTCTCTATATTCTTGATGACTAATGACAGCTGCCTGCTTGTCACTGGGTTTAAAGAGGTCAGAGGATCTTGGAGCCATGAGGGCCCTTGAGAAATTCTAGTCTCACCCCTCCCTGATCTAGTCTCACCCCTCCCTGGGCAGCCGTGACAACAAGTACTGTCGCATATGTTGTGTACTTACTGAAGGCTGGCCTTATTTTAAGCACCTTAAAGGATTACTTGATTGAATATTCATGTGCATATTTGATATGCAAAGGAAGCCCTGTGAGGTATGTATCATCCCTGTTTGATAGATGAGGAAACTGAGGCCCCAATGAGGTAAAAGTCTAATGCACGGAGCCACAGAGCTAGTGACTGGCAGAACCAGGGGTTGAATGCAAGTAGGCTGTCAACCCCTTTGGCCCCAACGGTGATCTGTCCAGCCTCCAAGGCCTCGCACACTCCTTTCCACCCTAGGGAATAGATGCTTGTTAAGTTCCCCGCAGTGAAAGTAGAACATCACATGCCAGGCATGTGCTAAACGCTTCACATCTTGTGCAATGCAGTGACTCTGGGAAGCGGGACCCTATCACTGCTTCAGTTTAACAGGCAGGACAGTGAGGTCCGGGGATGGCCCAAGGTCATGCAACATGTCAGCTGGAGTCCAAACCGACCTCGGGCCTGATGCTCTTGAAACCAGTGTCTTCCTCCATTTCCTGTGTGCGGTCCCACCAGCTTCATTAACAAGCTTTCCTTGAGTGCCTGCCCTAGGCCAGGCGCTGTGCCGGTGGGTGGGGTCATGAAGTCAAAGTGACAGAGGCCCTGGCGACTGTTGCATTGTGGCCCCGTGGGAGTGCCGGCCAGTGCTGCAGGCCTCTTTTCTAGAGGAGGCAGGAATCCGGATTTTGTGTGGAATCCCCCTGACTCTCAGATTTTGGCAGTGCGCTTCAACGTAAACCACTGCAGCCTGGGTAGAAACGCCTGCCTGGCGTGGACACAGGTAATCGAGCAGCGATGATCTATGACTGCATGTGGGTAAGTGTTGGGTAGGAAAGGACTTGCTGCAATTAAAAAAAAAAAATACTCTTTGGCGGCGCCTGGGTAGCTCAGTTGATTAAGCGGCAGGCTCTTGATTTCACCTGCGGTCAGGGTGTCATAGTGAGTGGGATCGAGCCCCTCATTGGGCTCCGCGTTGAGCACGGAGCCGGCTTAAAATCCTCCGGGCGCCTGGGTGGCTCAGTCGGTTAAGCATCTGACTTCGGCTCAGGTCATGATCTTGCAGTTCGAAAGTTCGAGCCTCATGTCTAGCTCTGCGCTGACAGCACAGACCCTGCTTGGAATTCTCTGTCTCTCCCTCTCTCTGCCCCTCCCCTGCTTGTGTTCTCTCTCTCTCAAGATGAATAAATAAACTTAAAAAAAAAAGATTCTCTCTTCCACTCTCTCTGCTCCTCTCCCCTGTTCACACTCTCTCTGAAAACAAACAAATAAATATTTAAAAAGAAGAAGAAGAAAAGAAGAAAATACGCCTGGCTATGGTCCCTGGACCAGCAACCCCAGCACCGCACAGTGACTTGTTGGAAATGCTCATTCCTAGGCCCCACCCCCGGCCAACTGGGCACTGCGGGCACGACCCACGATCTGTTTCTGGAAGCCTTTTTGGTGATTCTGATTCATGCCGTCGTTGAGAACCTCTGCTCTCGGGTCACACCAGGACCCGCCTTTATCCATTTTCTCTGTTTTACTGCTTCTCACCCTCCCTGAGACCCCTCCTACCTCAGGGCCTTTTCACATACTGTTCTCAACATGACTGTGTGACTCTTTCCCTCGCAGCCTTCATATCTGTGTCCACACGTCATCTCCTCGGAGAGGCCCTCCCACGCACCCACTTTAAAGAATCATCGCCAATCTGTCGGTCTCACTCTCTTTGCCTTTCCTTTCTTCAGGGCAGTCCCCACTACCTGATATTATATCCCCTACTTATTAGTTTATTTGTATAGTATCTGTCCCCCTCCCCTAGAAGGAGAGCTTCCTGGGAATGGGGCACTTGGCCTCTTTTGTCCTCCCAAGGTCTGGGACAGTGCCCAGCGCGGTCACATGCTTGGTAAATAGTGTCACCTGGAGGACTGAATCTTGTCCAGTTGACCCTTCTGGTCATTCATCCATTCGACAAGCACTGATTCGCCAACACCAGTTCCTGTGCAGGCAGTAGGCTTATTGCTGGAAGGAGTCATTGGCCGTTCACGTGGGGGCAGCCCGGGTCCTCTGCTGCCTCCCACCCCATCGTACACGGGCTCCAGACCAGAAGAACCTCCAAGAGCCTATAGAGCCATAGACTTTGTGGAGGTGGACGGATTCGTACCGCTGCTCCCCGAAGCCAGGGTCAGGGCTGTTTGGGCTGATTTGGAAGTGAGGACGTTGGGTGAGGCAGCTGCTGACAAGTGGTTTCCAGGGCATCATTCTGGGGTTGGATGCTTCCCGACAGCCCTGACAAGCAGGCTGCGCCTGAGCTCAGTGCCAGGGGCAGCCGCAGTATTCCACGCCCGTGCCCGCCGATCGTGCCCACTGCGTGGCCCAGGCACCTCTGTCGTTGTTTCAGGGGGTTCTCCTTGGGGCCACTTCTGAGAGCCTCATTCCCCCTTGTAGGGTGTATCACTAGCAGGATTGTTGAGCGCAGAGCAATCCCTCTGGGTAAATAAGAGACTTCAGGGGAAATCAGTGGGAAAAGCCTCTTGAGAATTATTCAGCATGAATCTTCGAGAAGAATACCTTTTGCACCATAAAGCCAATTTGCTCTGATGCCCTCATGTCGGAGGGCAATGCAAGGGAGAAGGCTGGTAGATTTGTGGGAACTTGATGTGTTTTGATCGGGGCTTGTCCCCTTCGGCACTTTTGACATTTTGGATCTGTTGCAGGGGGCCGTGCTGTGCGTCAGAGGACGTATGGCAGCATCCCTGGCCTCTCCCCACCAGGCGCCAGAATCCTCTCCCTCGCTGTGACGACCCGAAATGCCCCCAGATGTCGCCAAATGTCCCCTGGTGGCCAAAAGCATCCAGGGGTGAGGACTGCTGATGTGTGAACACAATGAGCAGGGAGTGTTGACTTTTAAATAGAAATTTGCAAGGGCTGGGGCTCAGACTTGACTGGGTTTGAATCCTGTTCTGCTTCTGCAGTTCTGTGTCATCATCCCTTCCCCTGTGGGCACCACAGGGATCAGCTCGGTTCACGCACATACAGGGTCTAGAACAGTGCCCGACAAGTGGTAGGACTCAGTAAACACCAGCGCTGCCTCGTACCCATTGGGATGCTGACGGATCCCCCTTAGGGTGGTCTATAATGAGGCAGTGGCATCTTCTAGAATCTCCTACATTGCACCGTGTCGCATCTGCCTTCTGGTGCACGGCCTTCTCGTGGTAATGACCTTTGCTGTTCGGTTTTCAACTGTTCACGTGGACCTGGTTGTTTATGCCTCCACTGAAGCGGCACTTGGTGGCAGTCATCCCCATAAAGGGCAGAGGAAATGTGACGACTCCCCTTACTTGCACCTGGAATGCAAAGCCGGAGTCCTGAGCAGTGGCCGCAGAATCGCACGGAGGCTGCGATGTCCCAAGTCCCCCAGCAGGGGGCAGCAGCAGCTGGGAAAATGCCCGTTGCGGGAGGGAAGCCAAGGGCTGCCTCCCGTTTGGATTCAACTTGGCCGCTGCCTGTATTCAAAGTTGCGCACATCATCCCCTCCAGAGCCACCCGTGCGGCCTCCTTTAACAGCCTGCGATAGCTCATCTGTGGGAGCCGAGAGCTGCTTTTCTAGAACATTCCACATTTAGTGTTTCTGTCCGTTTCCAGATGGCTCAGTCTGAACCCAGGCCAGATTCCGCGACGGGCAAAGTTAGCCTGGTTCCTGTCACTCTGTGTTCCTTCCCCGCTCTGCTCACGCGCCACCCCAGCCTGCCCCAGGGGCTACCACTCGTAACAGCTTCTTGTATACCTTTCGGATATTTTATATACCTGCAAGGGCATGAACATTCTTCTGTATCCTTTCCCCTATGAATAGAAGCTGTCACACACACTCTTCTGCACTTTGATTTTTCTGTCTGATAGTATACTTTGGAGAGGCTCCATGTCAACACCCAAAGTGCCCCTCATTCTTTTTTTTTTTTTTTTTTTTAATGCTTGTGTCCTATTTGCTTGCAGAGAGTGGTCTTTCTAAATCTTGTCATATTTCTAGTGCAGCCTCCTCAGAGGCTTCCTACTGCTTTCCCCAAAGAGCTGTCAAGCCTGGTGAGCAGGCCTTTGCCTGCCTAGCTCCCTTTTTGTGTCTAGGGCAGCCTGGCTTGATCCATCCTCAAACTTGACCTTCGTGTCCTGCTGCGGGGCCTTTGCCCCCGCTGTCCCCTGCTAACCTCGTTTGTTCTCACTGTGCTTTTCTTAGCGTTACATTTACTCCCCATGTCCTGTACCTTCCATAGCAGTGTTGACCATTGTTTGTAGCACAGTGATTAAGCCATAGGCTCTAGGGGCCCCTGGGCGGCTCAGTCAGTTAAGCATCTGACTTTGGCTCAGGTCATGATCTCTTGGCTTATGGGGTTGAGCCCCATGTTGTGCTCTCTGCTGTCAGCATAAAGCCTGCTTCGGAGCCTCTGTCCACCTCTCTCTCTCTGCTTCTCTCTCTCTCTCAAAAATAAGTAAACATTAAAAAAAAAAAAGTCATAGCCTCTAGGCCAGAGTCCCGGGGTTCAAATCTCAGCTTGGGCACTGTGTAGTTGTGTGACCTTGGGCAGCCTGCCACGCCCGTCTGCCAAGTGGAATGGGAGCAATAATAGATCCTTCATCCCCGGCTTTGGTGTTGGGGATTCAGTGACTGGATGAGAAAGCACGAGCAAGCCTCCAGGCCGTGGTGACTGGAGCACGTCTCTTTCACCCACTGGGTGCAAACCCCTAAGGCCGCGGACCATGTCTCTGCAGCATCATATCCCAGCACCCAGTATAGAATAGGTGTTCTAGAAATACGGGCCAAATCTACGGGCATATTCACAGCTTAGAAAGAGCTTCTGGAGGAATCACTGTAGAAACCCAGTGGCTCTTTAACTGTGCCCCCTCTGATACTGGCTAATAATAACCTGCCCAGAGTAATTGGCCCTTGTGCCGGGCTCATCCTTAAATTATTTTACCAATCTTGACAGGTAGATAACAGCATTACACCTGTTTCCCAGGTGAGGAAACTGAGGAGCAGAGACGTTAAGTAACTTGCCAGGGGTCACACAGGAGCGGAGGCCAGGAGTCAAATCCAGGAAGCCTTCCAGGAAACAATAAACCTCGGAGACACATGGTCTTACATCTGAGCCAGTTATCTCTGTGGTGGAGAGTGGGCTGTGCTCAGGGGCGCCCTGCCTGTCCCTCTCTGCCTGCTTCAGTTCTGGGCCGGTTTGGAGACCCCGCGCAAATACCCGCTCCTTCCTCCAGCCCAGCAGTCCGTGTCCTGATCTGCCTCTGGGCCCTGAGAGGGGGGGGAGGCAGCCAAGCCCTTCATCTGGGTCTGGGTCTCCTGCTGTCCCATCAGGA
>NW_027529624.1:6361681-6370937 GCF_008692635.1 Crocuta crocuta
GGCCTCACTGTGGCCTGGTCAAGTGGAGACTATTGTGAACCTCCTCCAAAGACGAGCAGACGGAGGCACAGAGATGTTTTAGCGCCATGCCTGGGATCACATGCTTCAAGCAGTGGGCAGGATTCCAACCCAGGCAGGACGGTCCCACGAGCCACAGTCGTGGTCATTCGGCTGCACTGTCTCCAAGGGGGCCTCTCTGCCAAGTTGGCATGGCCAGCCTCTTCTCTGCCTTGCTCGGCGATGCCCTTTCTCCTGCTTCTTCTCTGGTCCCCCACTTCCCCCGTGACTGGTCCTCCTCCAGTGCGTTTCATCCAGTCCTCTGCTGGGGTTCCCTGCTCGGCCTCCCCGGTGCTCCCTGGCGACTGCTCTCAGGCTGTGACTTCCCTCCCACGACAGAGGCCGCCTGACACAGCTGCACTTGGGGATGATAACACCCGACTTGACTTATCGCCCCCGTGGGCTGTGTGCCCAAGGGTACGAGCACCCGGCTCTCGCAGGTGCCAGAGGGACAGGAAGACAGATTTTCAAGTCAGCAGATCTGGATTCATAGTCTGACTCTGAATTAAAAGATGTCTCTGGCCCACTGATATGACCCTCAGTATCCCCAGAGAAAGCTCAACATCCTGCTTGCTGGGAAAGATTCTTAAAATCTCACAAATTTAATCTGTGTTGGGGGAAAAAACCAAACCAGTTTTGGGAGATGCAAACTGAAAATATGCAAACTGAAAGCTTTAGCAGTTGGCATGTCCATTTTCCAGATGAGGAAACCGAGGCTCCATTAAACGAGTTAGATGACGTGTCTGGTACAACATGGCTAATAGGCAGAGAGAGTGGGATTAGAATTCACTTCTTTTCTCCAAATCTCACTCCTCTGCCTGCTGTCTGGCTGGCTTTGGGAGAGCTAATGAACCTGGCTGAGCCTCTGTTTCCCTATTTGTTAAAGGGGACAAATGACCCACCTCAGACAGCCATGGGGAGTAAATGAGGTGATGCACGTAAAACACCTGATCCAGCCACGGAGCGAGCCCCCAGCACATGCTGGTACTCATTGCTACTCCAGAGTGCGGTTATGTAATGAACCAAGTGAATGAAGGAGTGAGTGAGTGAGTGAGTGAGTGAATGAATGAGAAAATGAATGACTTGAGTTTAATCCTAGCCTCTGTGGGGGGGGTGAAAAAGCCTTCCTTGCACAGATGCTGGTGAGGAGGTGGAGAAAGAACCTTCTTGCACTGCTGGTGGGAAGGCTGCAGACTGGTGCAGCCTCTCTGGAAAACAGTGTGGAGGTTCCTCAAAAATTGAAAAACAGAGCTACCCTACGACCCAGCAACTGCATTGCTGGGTTTTTATCCAAAGGACACAAAAATGCTGATTCGAAGGAGCACATGCACCCCAATGTTTGTGGCAGTGCTATCAACAATAGCCTAACTATGGAAAAAACCAAAATGTCCATCGACTGATGACAATGGAATATTACTCGGCAATCAAAAAGAATGAAATCTTGCTGTTTGCAACAACGTGGATGAAACCAGAGTGTATCATGCTAAGTGAAATAAGTCAGCCGAGAAAGAGAAATATCAGATGACTTCACTCGTGTGTAGAATTCAGGGACATAGGAACAGATGAACATAGGGGGAGAGAAGGAAAAATAACATAAAAACAGAGAGGGAGGCAAACCATGAGACTCTTAAATACAGAGAACAAACTGAGGGTTGCTGGTGGGGCATTAGGTGGGGGGATGGGCTACATGGGTGATGGGCATTAAGGAGGGCACCTGTTGGGATGAGCCCTGGGTATTATAAATGATGAATCACTAAATTCCACTCCTGAAGTCATTAGTACACTACATGTTAACTAACTCAGACTTAAATTTAACAATTTTAGAAATTAAAATTAAAAAATTTAGGGGCGCCTGGGTGGCTTAGTCGGTTAAGCGTCCGACTTTCACTTAGGTCATGATCTCGCGGTTCGTGGGTTCGAGCCCCGTGTCGGGCTCTGTGCTGACTGCCAGCTCAGAGCCTGGAGCCTGTTTCGGAGTCTGTGACTCCCTCTCTCTCTGACCCTCCCCTGCTCACGCTGTCTCTCTCTCTCTCCTAGAAATAAATAAAAAACATTTTAAAAAATTAAATTAAAAAATTTAAAGCCTTCCTCGCAAGAAACCCAAGAAATGAAGGCAATTTCCTGCAGATGGAAATAAAAGTGCCCCTTGGAGCTATTTATTGTGGCAGGATTGGCCCCCACTTCCTCTGTGTTATCCATGTTCTGGATGCTCTTTCCCAAAGCAGAGAAAGGGCTGACTCCCGACCACCCATCCGTGACCTGTCCTTCTGGCCGTGCTGACATGGGGGCGTTTTTGTGATGATTATGCAAGAAGCCTTCCAATAACTGACCCTCTGCTCCAGTAGAAAGCTTTACATTTTGCAAAACTGCTGGGGCATAGCGATACCTCATGTGGCACTGGCTCGCCCGACGGGTTTCACAGCCGCCCCACAATTGTCTGTCTGCTGAACCGATTGCCCTCTGCTCGCTTCTCGAGAGTGAACAGATGTGAGCCCCCGGGTGACGAGTGGCCCGAGACCTGCAGAAGCTGGAGCAATAAAGGGGGACAGGCATCTTGCTGGAGCGCGTCCCGGTCAGAGCCGCAGGCACTGTGGTGAGCACAGAAAACGTTAGAGCCTTCTCTGTTTTAGCAGCACGACGTTGGAGGGCCGCATCCGGCGCTGGGCTGCAGATGGCTGGCCGCTTGTCACTTGGGTCCCTAAATGTGGATGTGCCTGGGGCTGTTAATGCATCTAACCCCACAGAGCAGAGGAGTTTAGTGGGTCTGAGCTTGGGCTCTGGGGTCAGATACACCAGAGACGGGCCCGGACTCCAGCACTGTTTTGGTTTGGGGTTCTCCCAGAAGCACAAAGCAAGGACTTGAGCACAGTGATTTGCTGTGAGCCGGTTCCTGGAAGCACCCCTTGGGGTGTGGGGATGTGAGGCAGGCAGGGGAAAGGGGGGGCTACCACACAGCCGACTCCCTCTCTGGGCAGCTCAGCCCTTCTGGGAACTCGGGGAGACTGCATGGAGCATGCCTGGAGTCACCCCAGCCCAGGGCTGAGGGAGCTGGTGAGTTCTCATCCGACTACCCGTCCGACACGGAGAGCTGTGCAGCTTGAACCGTCGGCACATCTGCCTTACCCCGGGCGGGGACTGGATGACCACAGCTGGGATCAAAAGCCCCTTGGACAGTGAGTCTCGGGTCTTCAGTGAGGACTGGGGTCACTGCAGCATCTGCTGTGATCATTCCCCCCGCACACTTAACCTCTCTGTGCCTCAGTCTCCCAGACTATTGAAAAGGGACAGTGATACCATTACTTGGGCTTGGCATAAGGATTAGGGGAGAGGGGGTATATGCACAAGGCAGGGCACCTGGGTGGCTTAGTCAGTTAAGAATCCAGCTTCAGCTCAGGTCATGATCTCATGGTTCATGGGTTCAAGCCCCATGGGGCTTGTTCAAGCTCTGAGCTGTCAGCACAGAGCCTGGAGTCTGCTTTGGATTCTGTGTCTCCCTCTCTCTGTGCCCCTCCCTCTCTCACACACACACTCTCTCTCTGTCTCTCTCTAAAAAAAAAATACATTAAAAGAATTTTTTAAAGCACAAGGCAGAAGACATTCCCAACAAGTGCTGTTATTATTATAGTTTGCTCTTCATATTTCTGGAAGATCTTTCTCCTCTTAACCAAAGAATTCCTATTTACCCTTCAGATGTCCAGCTTAGATGTCACATCTTCTACTCTTCTGCATATATTAATGTCGTGGGGCCACCATAACAAATGACCATAGATCTGGTGACTTAAAACGATAGGAATTTATTCTCTTACGGTTCTGGAAGCCAGAATCTGAAGTCAGGGTGTCGGCAGGCCATGCCCCTTCTGTAGGCTCTGGGGAAGACCCTTCCCTGGTTCTTCCAGCCTCCCGTGTCTCCTGGGGCTCCCTGGCTTGTGGCTGTGTCGCTCCAACCTCTGTCTCCTTCTTCACGTGACCTTTTCTGTCCCTTCCGATGACACCTGTCTCTGGATTTAGGGCCCATGCCAATCCAGGATGGTCTCCTCCTCAGATCCTCACCTTAATTACACCTGCAAAGACCTTCAGTTCCAAATAAGGTCATGTTCTTGGGTTCCGATTGGACGTGCCTGTCCAATCCACTACACTACGTTTTCTAAGTTTTCTCTCATTCCTGCTGATGGGTTAGAATCCGTTTGTTTTATGTACTCACTACAGCAACTCGACCACACAGGGACTTAGTGGTCTGCTACCAGAACCTCTCCAGTTTGGCAGCTCCCAGGAGCCCTTGGGGACTCCCAAGCATTCCGTCTCCGGCCCCAACTTTCATCCCTAATGGCCTAAGAAGGCATCTCCATCTTTGGGCACNGGCTGAGGGAGCTGGTGAGTTCTCATCCGACTACCCGTCCGACACGGAGAGCTGTGCAGCTTGAACCGTCGGCACATCTGCCTTACCCCGGGCGGGGACTGGATGACCACAGCTGGGATCAAAAGCCCCTTGGACAGTGAGTCTCGGGTCTTCAGTGAGGACTGGGGTCACTGCAGCATCTGCTGTGATCATTCCCCCCGCACACTTAACCTCTCTGTGCCTCAGTCTCCCAGACTATTGAAAAGGGACAGTGATACCATTACTTGGGCTTGGCATAAGGATTAGGGGAGAGGGGGTATATGCACAAGGCAGGGCACCTGGGTGGCTTAGTCAGTTAAGAATCCAGCTTCAGCTCAGGTCATGATCTCATGGTTCATGGGTTCAAGCCCCATGGGGCTTGTTCAAGCTCTGAGCTGTCAGCACAGAGCCTGGAGTCTGCTTTGGATTCTGTGTCTCCCTCTCTCTGTGCCCCTCCCTCTCTCACACACACACTCTCTCTCTCTCTGTCTCTCTCTAAAAAAAAAAATACATTAAAAGAATTTTTTAAAGCACAAGGCAGAAGACATTCCCAACAAGTGCTGTTATTATTATAGTTTGCTCTTCATATTTCTGGAAGATCTTTCTCCTCTTAACCAAAGAATTCCTATTTACCCTTCAGATGTCCAGCTTAGATGTCACATCTTCTACTCTTCTGCATATATTAATGTCGTGGGGCCACCATAACAAATGACCATAGATCTGGTGACTTAAAACGATAGGAATTTATTCTCTTACGGTTCTGGAAGCCAGAATCTGAAGTCAGGGTGTCGGCAGGCCATGCCCCTTCTGTAGGCTCTGGGGAAGACCCTTCCCTGGTTCTTCCAGCCTCCCGTGTCTCCTGGGGCTCCCTGGCTTGTGGCTGTGTCGCTCCAACCTCTGTCTCCTTCTTCACGTGACCTTTTCTGTCCCTTCCGATGACACCTGTCTCTGGATTTAGGGCCCATGCCAATCCAGGATGGTCTCCTCCTCAGATCCTCACCTTAATTACACCTGCAAAGACCTTCAGTTCCAAATAAGGTCATGTTCTTGGGTTCCGATTGGACGTGCCTGTCCAATCCACTACACTACGTTTTCTAAGTTTTCTCTCATTCCTGCTGATGGGTTAGAATCCGTTTGTTTTATGTACTCACTACAGCAACTCGACCACACAGGGACTTAGTGGTCTGCTACCAGAACCTCTCCAGTTTGGCAGCTCCCAGGAGCCCTTGGGGACTCCCAAGCATTCCGTCTCCGGCCCCAACTTTCATCCCTAATGGCCTAAGAAGGCATCTCCATCTTTGGGCACCGGGGCTACATCCTAGACAGGGTGAAGGAGGAAGGTGAAAACCAAAGGCTAAGAGGTCTGCCTCTCCAGAAGCTTCCCTGCAAGCCCCACCCAGGGATATATGTTTATATCTCAGAGACCAAAACGTATTCCCGGTCAGGTACCTTTCTCAGGGCACATCGCTATCCCATCCGAAAATGGGACTGTGGTAGAAAGAAGGAGGTGTATTAGGAATAAATAGACAAATTAAAATAGAGTATAGTTTGCTAGAATATAGTGTACTATAATATATAACATAACATAATATAAATGTGTCACCTATAAACAAAATTCACATCACAGAACTTCCCTGCGTTATTCTAGAATATCCACATGTTTGGTTTAAATAAACAAAGAGCTCACTTGTGGGTGCCCACACTTTTCTCAGCCTTGTCTCTCCCGGTGGACAGGAGTCCCCTTTCTGGACGCAGTGCCTGACGCCGAGGGACAGCAGGGCCAGGATGTGGGGGTTTAGCTGAGCCCAGGGGAGGAAGGCGGCATAAGGCACAGCGGGAACAGCAGCCGGTGGCGGTGCTGCTGGAACGAGTCAGCGAGGGGACCGGGAGGTGGCTGCCACCATAAGGAGCAACAGAAACCCATGGGAGGGACATTGAGTGCAAACCAATCTCCTCTGAACGTGGTGACCCCAAGCACATGGCTCTCCCAAGGTGGCGTTCTGAACACTGGGTCGGGTCAGGAGGGAGAAAATAAAAAGAATGACCCGGAAACTTCTCTGCCTTGTTAGGACCTGTCACCCTCTTTGGGTCCACTTTTGAGGGACCTCTGTGCTCAGTGGACATCCGGTGAGTGGGTGATTCGGTAAAGGTAGCAGGCAGCCAGCAGCAGGCTGAATGCATTTGTAATGGCACGTAAGTCGGCTCAGGTCACAGCATCTCAGAGTCGGAGGGAACTCCCTGTCCAGGAGTTCTTTCAACAAGTTCCCTTGTTCCCCATTTGCATGCCTCTAATGACAGGATGCTCATTGCCTCGCAGGACAGCCTGCATAGGGCCCAGGAGCTCAGAGAGTAGATATGCCTCGTTAAGTTCAGGCAAGAGCTGTTGTTTCATGAATCTGCCGAGTCAGTCCCGATTTTGTGCCTGCAGAATCACACGAGATAACCCCAGTTCCGGTCCAGGCTACACTCCTGCCTTCAACTATGGAAAAGCGTAGCCTCCTCGTATGTTGATACTTTGCTTCCCTCTCCCCCATGAATGTGGATTTCTGTGTTTATTTACCCCACAAGGATATATTAAGCCCCTCCTTTGTGCCAGGGACTGTGTCGGGTACCGGGGCAATGGTGGTGGGTGGGTACATGAGGTTCTAGCCCTCAGGAAACCCCGCAACTGAATGGGGACCTAGGTGATGATGGAAGAGGTGAAATTCACATAACATGCAAGGAACCATTTTCAAGGGAACCATTCAGGGGCGATCTGGTGCAATCACACCTCTCTCTAGTCTCCAAACTTTACCCTTGCTCCAAAGAAACACCCCATATCCATCCTCCTTTCCCGTCCCTCCCCCCGGGGAGCCTCTAGTCTGCTCTCTATATGGATTTACCTACTCCGGATCTTTCATATAAAAGGAAATTCTGTTTCTGGCTCTGTCCCTGAGCAATGATATTTGCAAGGTTCATCCATGTCGTAGTGTGCATCTGTATTATGTTCTTTTTTATGGCTGAGTAATAGGCCATCGTTTGGGTACACCACATTTTGGTTATCCATTCAGTCACTGGTGAACATTTGAGTTGTTCTCACCTTTTGGCTATTATGAATAATGCTGCTATAAATATGTGTATACACGTTTCTTTGTGGGTGCGACATTTTCATTTCTCTTGGATCTATACCTCGGAATGGATTTCTGGGGCATGTGGAAATTCTATGTTGAGCTTCTTGAGAAGCTGCCAAACTGTTTTCCATAGTTTGACTGAACCGTTCTATGCTCTCACCATCAATACATGAGATTATTAATTTCTCCACATCCCTGCTAGTAATATTATTTTCATTTTCTTGATTAAAGTCATCCTAGTGGGTGAAGTGGTATCTCCTTGTGGTTTAGATTTTCATCTCCTTAGTGACCAATGACGTTGAGCATCTTTCCTGTGCTTCCTGGCTATTTGTATATGTTTTTTAGAGAAATGTCTTTCAAGTCATTTGTCTGTTTTTAAAACTGGGGCTTGTGATGGTTAATTTTATGTGTCAACTTGACTGGTCCATGGGGGTGCCCAGATATTTGGCCAGACATGATTCTGAGTGTTTCCTTGAGGATGTTTTTGGTTGAGAGTATATTTTTATTTTAATTTGAGAGAGAGAGAGAGAGAGAGAGAGAGAGAGAGAATCTTAAGCAGGCTCCACACTCTGCATAGAGCCCAACGTGGGGCTTGATCCCACGACCCTGGGATCATGACCGGAGCTGAAATCAAGAGTTGGATGTTCAACCAACTGAACAATCAGACAGCCCTAGATGAGAGTACATTTAAATCATTCGTCTGGGTAAAACAGATTGATTGCCTTCCCTGATGTGGGTGGGCCTCATCAAATCAGTTGAAGGCCTGAATGGAATGAAAAGGCAGACCTCCCTGAGTAAGAGAGAATTCTTCAGCCTGAGGACATAGGCCACTTGTGCTCCTCCTCCCGGCCCTGAGCTCACCCACCTCTTGGTCCCCAGCCTCTCCTGGACAGAAGGCAGATGGAGGTGAGGAGGGAGGCTAACAAGGAATGAACAGAGTTATGTTCAGATGATGAACAAATGAAGAGGGTGGTGCCAAGGCGCTAGAGTGACTCTGGCTGGGGTCTGGAGTACGTGGGGCTCAGAGGACCTCCCCTGTGCCTCACTCCTTGCTGAGGCTGAAGGTCTCCAAGGGGGAGGCACCGTGGCGGGCTGAGAAAGCAGGAGACTGGGGTCAGGTCCCTGTTCTGCTCTGCACTTGTGGCCTTGGGCCGGTCATTGGCCATGTCCGGCCTCTGTGGCTGCATTTGCATCATGGCACCTTTTTGTGCGCCGGGCCCTGGGGTCCAGCAGGAGACCCCCACAGCCATGACCTTGGGAATCTCCTGATCTCCGGGACACGTGGGCGTGAATTAGGCTGTCACACCTTTTTTCCCCATTTCACCCGTGATGAGTGCTTACCTGCGGGGGAAGTTCAGAGGCTTTGCCCCTGGCTCGGGGTGTGCTGAGAAGGAATAGGACTGAGGCAGGGGAAGTGGTGGGGAGGGCAGAATGGTGGAGGCTGAGGGAACAGCTTGTTTGGGAGTGAGGAGAGACTAGGGGTAGAAGGCAGAGATGGGAGGGTGGAGAGGGGTGCTGGCCCCTGTCGGGGGGGTGGGGGGAGGCTGTGCTTCCATTCAGGGCTTTATTCTGCGGATGGGGCAGTCCCAGGACAGTTTTAAGCAGAGCAATGTGATCTGATCTGTTTTGGAAAGAGCCCTCGGGGCCTCTGGGTGGAGAGAAGGTGGGGGAGGGGAGGGGAGGCCCAGGATACGGGCTAGGAGGCCACTGCGGC
>NW_027529624.1:6370944-6373743 GCF_008692635.1 Crocuta crocuta
GGGAAGCTTCCCCCAGCCGCTCTCAGAGCCAGCTTGGAGCCTGCAGACTTCCGTGTGGTGCCCCCAGTATAGAGAAATGCCAGCTACTGAAGGTCTGGCCTCCTCAGAAGAGACGCCCCAAGTCTGACCGGAGGCTCTTCACGGACATGAGACCATGGCTGGGGGGGCTCTGTGGAGGCAGGCCCTTACCCTGCCCTGTGATCAGGCCTGGATTTGGATGGGGGGGTGAGAGGGAGGGGAGAGAACTGAATAGGGAACCGCGTAGTAGGAGGCTTGGTGACTGATGGCTGGTGTAACNACCGCTGTCCTAGCCAGTTCCCCGAAAGGCACCCTATACTTGGGGAAGCCTTTCCTCCTTGTTCTGCCCATGCTCCGACAAATCCTTTCCGAACTGAGGGCCCCGGAGCCAATGTCCTGTGTCCCCTAAGAGGTCGAACAGCCCTGCTTTGAAACACACTTTGCCGCTGGGCCACGCGCTGCCCTGAGTCCGAACTGTGATGTGCGCGCTGTCATTTGGGTGTCCGGGGAGACGCACTGAAAGCCGCCTCAGGCCAGTGGGCAGCAGCACCTGGTGCTGTGCCTGACCTGCCTGTCCTTGTCGCCGGGCCCTGCTCTGGTTTCTGGGGGAGACACTGCAGCTGCCCAGCCCGCCCCCTCCTCCTGCATGGTGCATGGGCCCAGCATATGGCCCCTCTTCATCTCCCCTGCCCTCAACTCCCACGATGGACCCCCTTACACCCTGCATGAAAACATGGGTCCTTTGGGGGCGCCTGGGTGGCTTAGTCAGTTAAGCTTCTGACTCTTGGTTTCACTCAGGTCATGATCTCATGGCTTTGTGGGTTTGAGCCCCATGTCAGGCTCTGTGCTGGTAGCTTGGAGCCTGCTTGGGATTCTCTCTCCGTCTTTCTCTACCCCTCCCCCACTCATGCTGTCCCTGTCTTTCTCAAATAAATACATGAACTTAAAAAAAAAAAAAAATCACCAGGATCTCCCCTGGTCCCGGCTGTTGTTACGAGTATGTGTGCACACTCACTCACGCACGTTGTCTCTCACTCACACGTGCTCAGACACATCCCCACTCACCCGGCCTCACTTCCACGCATGACCTCTGCCTCGCCTGCTCATTCGGGACACCACTGGTTGAGGCTCTGACCCTTTGGAGCTCCTGCTTTGGCCACTTCTTGGCTCTGATCCCAAGTCCCCTGCTGAGCCTGTGTCGGCTGATACTGCCTGCCTGCCATCAGGGAAGGGCGCCTGTCCATTCCTGCCCCTCAGCCTGAATCCTGATGGGGGTGCATGGCCCGGCCTTACCCTCAGGGAGGGCCTTCCCTGCAGTCCTGCCCGACATGACAGGGCAGGGCCCAGGGGAAGGGTCGGGGGGGCCCCGCTAGGTATGGGGTCTGCAACCCGGACGTGAGAGGGAGAACACACACCAGTTCCCTCCCCAAGGCCGTTGTGGGAAAGAGAAGAAGCCATCCTACAGGAATGGGCCACGTTTGCCCACCCAGGCTCTGTCCCCACTCCTGATTTCCACTGGGACACCTCTCCCCCCTTGGTAGGCCTTGAGATTTCTGGGGGGCTGACCCCATAGCTGGACACACCATGCTTCAGGCCACAGTGACTGCTTCAGGGAATGACCCAGGCTCTGGGGGCAGCAGCCAGGGTAGGGGACCTTGGCTCCACTACTTATTCAGGGTGTAATTTGGAGCAAATGTGTAACTTCCCTTTGCCCAAGTTTCTTCATCTGTACAAAGGAGAGAGTAATAGTAGTAGTAAGTGCCCAATAACTGTTAGCTACTGGTATTAATGGGACTAAGTTTGGGGTCTTCTGATAGAGGGGCTGGGAAAGGGAAGCTCTTTTTTCACTGGCATTGAGCTGCTGGAAGAATCTTGCCATCTCGAGGGAGAGTCTGCCTGATAATGAAGCCAGCACAAAGGCACAAAGTACTCAGAGATGGGGGGAAAGGACTTAATTCTGATGATAGCACTCAAGTCCCTTGATCCAGCTATTCCTGAAGACCTATCCATGGACTATTCAGGCATAACCAAATCTTTGTTTTTTTCTTCCTTTTTTTTTTTGCTTAAGTTACTCTGTGTTGGGTTTTTGTCATTTTTTTTAAATGTTTTATTTATTTCTAGGAGAGAGAGAGACAGCGTGAGCAGGGGAGGGTCAGAGAGAGAGGGGGTCACAGACTGAAACAGGCTCCAGGCTCCGAGCTGGCAGTCAGCACAGAGCCCGACGCGGGGCTCGAACCCACAAACTGCGAGATCATGACCTAAGCGAAAGTCGGAAAGTCGGACGCTCAACCGACTAAGCCACCCAGGCGCCCCGGGTTTTTGTCATTTGTAACAAAGAGTCTAAATGGGTATACAGCCAGCCAGCCAACCAGCCACGCACACATCCACCCATCCACCCATCCATCCTCCCCACCACCCATCCATCCACCCAACCATCCATCCTCCCACCTAGCCACCCATCCATCCATCCACTCAACCATCCATCCATCCATCCATCCATCCACTCAACCGTCCGTCCATCCATCCGTCCATCCATCCATCCAACTGTCCATCCGCCCGCCCATCTGCCCACCCATCAGCCTGTCCATCTGCCCTTCCATCCATCCATCCATCCATCCTCCCAACCACCCAACCATCCATCCATCCGTCCAACCATCCATCCATCCAACCATCCATCCAACCGTCCATCCATCCGTCCAACCATCCATCCATCCATCCATCCATCCATCCATCCATCCATCCATCCATCCATCCAACCATCCATCCAACCACCCATCCATC
>NW_027529624.1:6373763-6388894 GCF_008692635.1 Crocuta crocuta
CCCCCATCCACCCCCCCATCCATCCCACCATCCATCCATCCATCCATCCAACCATCCATCTCACCATCCATCCCACCATCCATCCGTCCATCCATCCGGCCGTCCGTCCATCCATCCATCCATCCATCCATCCATCCATCCAACCACCCACCCATCCATCCANATCCATCCATCCATCCATCCATCCATCCCACCGTCCGTCCCACCGTCCGTCCATCCGTCCGTCCATCCGTCCGTCCATCCGTCCATCCATCCGTCCAACCATCCATCCCACCATCCATCCCACCATCCATCCATCCATCCATCCATCCATCCATCCATCTGTCCGTCCATTCATCCATCCATCCATCCATCCAACCATCCATCTATAAATCCTAGCTGTGTGGGCTTTGACACATCACTTTCTTCTCTAACACTCAGTTTCTGCATCTGTAAAATGGGAGTTTCATCACCTGCTGATGGGCGGTTTCAAGGATTTAAGGCAACCAATGGAAAGTACCATTCTCAGTACCAAAGGCAGAGGGAGGCTCAGTAAATTTCCCTCCCATCCTCTTTTCTGTCTAAATCCTGCCCCACCCCTGCACAGGTGTGTCTGGAGAGCCACAGCGGGATCCATACCCCAGCAGGCCCAGGTCCTCCAGAGCAGCAGAATCTGGTTGGTACAGCCTTTATTGTTTCTCCAGCATTTTCCAGAAGAATGATATCATTTGAGGGCTGCAGGGGGTGGGAGGAGTAAAAAATAACATAAACACACTGAACAGAAACGCAGGAGGGCAGCTCGAGGGGCTGAGATTGGGTGTTCGGGGCAGAGAGGTGGATGACCTGGGGCAGTCAGAGCGTCTTAGCTTTCGGCCACCAGAGAGGAGAATTCTGCAAAAGAAGAGGACAGAGATGGGGGTCAGAGGTGGACGGTGTGGGAGGACTCACCACGGCCTGACCGTTGGGCCCTGCAGCTGCTTCCTCTGGTCTGGAGTGATGGAATGAGTGAGTGTGGGAAGGAAGGAAGGAAGGAAGGAAGGAAGGAAGGAAGGAAGGAAGGAAGGGAGCAAATGAGAAATGGCGAGCCTACCATCTCCCTTTTGTTCGTTTAACTTTAAAAAAGTTTTAATTTCAGGGTTGTTAACATACAGTGTGGGTCCATTCATTTCAGGGGTACGATAAAGTGATTCAACACTTTCATATATTACTCAGCGCTCGGCCAGAGCGGTATATGCTCTTAATGAGCTGCCGCCACCCACACATTCCTAATAATAACTGCAGTGATGATGGCAGCAATCCTTAGCCAGCACTCCAGCTGCTATTCTAAGCACTCCAGATTCGTATCTTGTTGGACTCTGACAGTGATCCGATAATGTGCCTCTTATCATCAGTCCCATTCTACAGATGAGGAAACCGAGGCTCAGAGACCAGCAGGTTTTACAAGGTCATGCAGCTCCTCATGAGCAGAGCCAAGATTCAGGCCTAGGTCTGTCTGAGCCTCTTGGGACCCTGGGCTCTTCTTGGCCCCTTGTCCCGTTGTTTCCCAGCCGCCCACCAGAATCACCAGCAGAATTTGAGAAGACATGGGTTCCCTTGCCCTAGGGTTTCTGATTTGGGAGGCCTGGGATAAGGGGTGAATTATTTTAGTTGTTAAAAGGTGATTCTAGGGGCACCTGGCGGGCTCAGTGGATTAAGCGTCCGACTCTTGACTTCAGCTCAGGTCATGATCTCGTGGTTGGGAGACCCAGCCCCGCCTCGGGCTCTGTGCTGAGCATGGAGCCTGCTTGGGATTCTCTCCCTCCCTCTCCCCTGCCCCTCCCCAGCTTGTGCTCTCTCTCTCTCTCTTAAAAAAAAGAAAAAAAAAGAAGTAAAAGGTGATTCCAGGGAGCAACCTGGTCCAAGAACTACAGTGTGCTCCTCCTCCTTGGGGCTGAGCAGACCATGGAGGACACCAGAGCAGGTGACAGCTCCATGCAGCTTAGATGGATGAGTGGGTACAGGTGCTCAGAATGAGCTGGGCCCTGTCTCACACAACTCCTCACTTAATCTTGACCATCTCACTCAGGAAACTGAGAGTTATTCCCATTTTATAGAAGGGGAAGCTGAGGCCCAGAGAGACGAGGCTTTTCAGAGCCTCCAGGGTGGTAAGGGGCTGAGCTGGGACTCAAGCCCTGGGGTCTAGGTGCCTCCACATGGCTTGCCTTCGAGTCCATGGGGCGCTCACCTGCCCTCCCCCAACAGGAGCATCCACCTTCACCAAATGCTAGTTAACGATGTCAGAGATCGATGTCAACATGAGGAGGAGACCCAGTGTTCCTCCACTGGATCCAGCTCCACCTAAATGAAGGGATGGCTCCGACCAGATGAGGGGAGACACGGGGGATGACCCTTGCACTGAAGGGGGGCTTCGGGTCTGCTCAGGGAAGACGCAGTAGCTATCAGGACATGCCCCATGCTTCTGGGCTCTTTTCTGAATCTCAAGCACACTGGGGGCATTCCCACCTCAGGATCTTTGCACCTGCTGTTCTCTCTGCCTGGTGCGCTCCCGGACTTGCTCCCAAACTTTCTCATAGCTGTGTTCCCAACTCAGACGTCCCTCCTCCTGGCGCCTTCTCTGGCCCTTCTGGTGAAGGTAGTGACCCTCCCCTACTGTGATCCTCTCTGCCATCACCATTTCTTATTCTGTTCACGGCACTTTTCACACTTGAAAATACTTTGGAGTGTGATCCTGCTCAGTCACTTGTTATCTGCCCCTCCCCCACACTGGAACATAAAGCCCCAGGACCCACCCACCTTCTTTCCTGCTCCATGCCACCACCTGCCTCCAAGCCTGACACCTCAGAGGCCACATGCATTTGGGAACGGATGGAGGGCCCAGAGACTTCGCTGTCGCCAGGAGAAGAGGTGCCTCTTATTTAAGGCATCAGCAAAACTTCAGAGGGCGGGTGGCTTCGGGGAGAGTCCTGTGGGAAGCTGCAGGATTCCCATAGGAGGAAGCAGAGGGTGGGGAAGGGATCGACAGGTGGGGGCCTCAGGCAAGCAGGGCTCAGAAGACAGGAAGCAATGGGCTGGATTTGGGAAACACCCAGCGGCCATTTCCGGGCTGGCATCTTGTGTGACAGGGCTAGTTCCGTCGGGAGGCCTGGGCCCCAAATCTGGCTCTGCTGCTTCTGGGCTGTGTGACCTCGGACAAAGCACTTGACCTCTCTGAGCCTCGCTGTCATCATCCATAAAAGGAAGAAAAGTCAGCGCACTTCTTGAGCTGAGAGGCCGTGAGAAGCGACATGTCGGGAAGGGCCCCCCCCACCCCATCTCACACCCACCACTCCCCACCTGGCCCTGGTTCTCCATGCCCCTGGGAGGTCCTTGCTGAGGCAGTCCTCAGGGCTACCTTTCTACAGCCAGGTCTTCTGAGACCTTTCTTTGAAATCAAGGGTCCCAGGGGGTGTCTGTCCTGTTGTTTTTCTCTCCGGGAGACAAGAGAGGACAAGGAGTTTGCCCCCCTCTGCCACGAACGAGATGTCCTGAGGCACTGCGTCCCCAGCCTGCCAGAGTGTGGGGCCCAGGACCGTCTCTGTCACATCTAGAAAGGATGGAGTTAGGGTTGCAAGCCCGGCTGGGTGTTTGCTAGGAGATGTGCCTCTCTGGGTGTCCGTCCGGGTGTCCATCTGTCGGTGGAGTGAAGGGGAAGCACTAACGATTCCCTGTGAAAACACACAGCTTCACGGTGCCGGAAGTACGTGGGGCCCCTTGGGGGCGTGTCCCACCCTCCCCAGACTTTGTGTGAGGCACTGATGTCCCACCCCCACCGTGCAATCTCTTAGTTTTCATCCTGCGCCCCCACGGTCATGTGAAATGTCAGCCCCCGGCATGTACGGAACTCACGCTATTGTTGACGGCATTATTTCCAAATAAAAAAGTGAAAAAACGAAAAACTCATGCTCTCACTGGAGTACGTGGAGCTGATCCCTGCCGGGTGGAGGGACACGTGCCTGGGCTCCTTGCCTTTCTGGGGTTTGACCTGGGAGATGCACACCACCCTCTTCCTGTCCCCAGGCTGTCCTCAAGGACAGGAAAGGCAAGGGGCCTGGGTGTGGGTGCCTAGGTATCGACTGGAGTGAGAGGGGGTAGGGGGAGGGTCCTCCAGCTGGTCCCAAACCGCCCTGGGGCTGCAGGGGATCCTCACTGACATCGAGTGGCAGGGATGGAACGGGAACCCCAAGTACTCTAACAATCCCTCCCGTGGGCCGGGTTCGCGTGTCTGCTTCCCCAGCCACAAGCTTCCGTGACGCTACAGCACCTCGGTGAGGCAGGTCGATCTTGTCATTGGCACTGTGATTAATATCGTCCATGTTTATAGAATTTCAGAATTTGTACGTATGGAACATGCAACATGCGAAGCGTTCTATATATATTATGTCGTTGAATTGTCACAACTACTCCGTGGTGGAGCTATTTCTGTCTGCATTTTACAGATGGGGAAACTGAGGCCCGAGAGGTAACGAGCTTGGCCAAGATCACACAGCATATGTGATTCAAGCCACTGCTTTTAGGCTCCCTTCTGTGCCCCGGAGCTTTCCGACCTACTCTGACCTAGGTGTAGAGTGACACACGAGCCAGCTCAAATATCGCCACCCCCACGACTCTGTCATATTAGCCCTTTTTTATTTACTTCATGGTACTTAGCACTCTCTGAAATGATCTTATTTATGTACTTACTTATTTTTGTCAGTCTCCCCCTGCTAGAATGTAAACTCCAGGGGGGCAGGGAGCCCAGTCTCCTCGCACACAGTGTGTCCACCGGCGCACAGCAGGTGCTAATAAACAAATGCCAAATGGATGGACTGATGGATAGATGGACAGATAGATAGAAGAATGGACAGATGGATGGATGGATGGATGGATGGATGGATGGATGGATGGATGGATGGATCACGAGTCCTCCTTAGGGTTCAACAAATTCTGACTTGCCTCATATAAAGTTTTCACAACAGCCCTGGGAGGTGAATGGGGTGATTCCCATTTTATAGATGGGGAAAAAGAAGCCCTGAGAAGGGAAGTGTCAAGGTCATGTAGCAACCAAGAGGCAAAGGCCAGATTCGGCTGGTGATCTCGGGAGTGCCCTCTGCATGGATGCAGACAGGCCATTCCTGATTGGGCTCGCGTCCCAGAGTGGGTTGAAACAGGGACTCCCTCAACTTGCCATTTACTCTGGAAAGCTGGATAGAGCCCACATATCCTGTCCTTGGCCACTAAGTTTGCTCTGTGCTAGGATAAAGGAGACATGTGTCCATCCACCAATGCCAGCTCATGGTGAGATTGTTAAAAGGGGAGCTGGTCCTTACAGTTTCCTGACCCACATTAACCTCCCTAATCCTCACCCTAGAAATCAAGGGTCCTTGGAGGGGCACCTGGGTGGCTCAGTCAGTTGAGCGTCCGACTTCGGCTCAGGTCATGATCTCACTGTTTGTGAGTTCGAGCCCTGCGTCGGGCTCTGTGCTGACAGCTCAGAGCCTGGAGCCTCCTTCGGATTCTGTGTCTCCCTATCTCTCTTTGCCCCTCCCTGCTCACACTCTGTCTTTCAAATATAAAAAATAAGACATAAAAAACTTAAAAAGAAATCACGGTCCTTGTCAGCGAAGGGCCAGTTTATCGCCTTCACCCTGGGTGGCATTTGGTGCGGTCAGCATGAGGGGGACCAGGGAATGCCAACCAAGGGTCTCCCCAGTGGCAGTCAGGCCTTGTGGACTGGGACATATCTTGGACCTGTGGCATTTTAAAAGCTTCGGAAAACAGGCCCCTGTACCCGCCCTGGGGTCCACTCCGGAGCAGCCAGGATGTCACAAAGGTCACATGCCCTGGCTTTTTGCAGAGAACACTGGATTCTAATTTTATCCTCCCAGAAGCTAGCAGGGCATTTTGTAGACAAATTGAGGGCAGGAGTCACCTCTTCAGTACCCTTTGTACGTGCCTCAGGGCAGAGCTCTTAGAAATCGGCCAATTAACAAACAGCCTTCTTATCAAAAAAAAAAAAAAGTCTCCTCTAAAATGTCCATGTTTCTCCTTAAGAAAAAAAACAAATAGGCAAAACATACGAAGCCCTGCAGAGTCTAGGTCAGCTGACTTGGCTGAGAGATGCTGGGATGACGTACAGGGATGGGGTTCCGACCTTGGCTCTGCCTCCCGCTCCCACCCCTGCACCCTCACCCCTCCAGGTCTCAGTTGGCTTATCTGTTCAATGTCAAGTCCAGAAGACGCCTTTACAGCTCTCGTACAGAGCTTCAAGCAAAGGATCTTGGGGTCAACTCCTACCTCCCATTCATTCTTCCTTCTGTGACCTTGGGCCAGGTACTTCACCTTATGGTGCCTCAGTTTCCCCGCCTGTAAAAGGGAGCTCCTCCACGCGTTCAGAGGAGCCGGCCCTAAAGCCCCTGTCAGGGGCCTGATCCGTAGCCAGCGCTCGGCATTTGGACGCTGTTGTGATTGAGGCCCTTCTATGGCTCCAGCTACTTTAAACCAAGCCTATGAAATATCTGGCCACTGTCTGGCATGGTCCAAGCGCAGCCTGGCAAACGGCACCGTAACATTACTTTCTGGCACGGCTGCCCTTATCCCCCACCGTTTCCTGTCCCCGCCCAGCACCTGGAGCTGGGTCTGACTCTTGGTCCTTCTCCGGCTGGGTGGCCTTCGGTCGCTACTCTACTCTCATTTGTGAGGCGGGCGTGTTATCGTCTGCTTGCTGGGCTCTGGGCAAGACCAAATGAGAAAACCCAGGAAGTTGCTGGTCTATACGTGTGAGTTCCACCTCCCTTCGGCCTCCTCTCCATCCCACACAGGTCGGAGCTTCGCAATGTCAACACAACTCCCGAGACAAAGGCAAGGAGGGTGTGGGCAGCAGAGGGCAGGGGGTGGTCTAAAGATCACGCAGCCGACTTAGTGCAACTTTCACACATCACCTCTGCCCTCCGAGTTAGGAGCCCGCCTCCAGCACGCCCCTCCGAGGAAACTCGGGCTCTGCCCCTCAGTGTCCGCATCTGTAAAATGGGGATACTGAGAGCATCTCCTCACAGGGTTAGCCCTACATGAGTCATGGGCGAGAAGTGTCTGCTACATTGGTGCCCGGCACACTCTCTAAATCAAGACGGGAGGGGGAGTATTCCTCTGGAAGGAAGCAGAGCCCTTCCTCTGCCAGCACCACCTTTGCCCTTGAGGCCTTCCCTGGAGGCCCCAAGGGCCAGCCTGCGGTCTCTTCCTCATCCAGTTAGAGAAGGATGAGGGAGAGGTGCGGAAGGGGGGGGTTCAGGGGGGCTGGAGGGCTCAGTCTTCTCCTTTCCCGGAGGAAACTGAAATTAGCCTAATTAGGTCGGTCCCAGGCCCGAGGCCTTGGGGGATTGGACAAATTTAGAAGCTATTGACAAGTGAGACCAGCACACGCTGACGGCCCAGAGAGAAACTGAGATGGACATTGAGTCAGCTCTTGGAAGGCTCTTTCTTTCCCTCTGTCGTGATGATCAGGATGGAGGCACTGGCCTCCTGGTTTATCACCTCACCTCTAAATAGCTCCCAGGCTGGGTTTCTTATAAATTGGTACTGCAAGCAGGGATCACTTTCCCACCCCAGAGAGCGGGAGGCAGGGTTATTTGGGGTCAAGCCAGACGGCGGCAGGGAGCAGCATAAACACTCCTAGGGGCTCACTCTGTGCCAGGCACTGCCCTGGGCATCAGCCCATTTCATCTGTGCCACCTCTCTCATCCCCATTTTACTTACAGAGACACTGAGACCGTGAGCCACTCATCCAGGAAGAGTCTAATGCCGGCGTGGCTCACGTGGGGTGCGTCTCTCTCTCTCTCTCTCTCTCTCAGAGGCTGTGTCTCTGACTCATGCCATGACCCATGGAGGCAGGAGAGGGATACATGGAGAGGGGACATCGCCTTCCTGCCGCCCCCCGGCTGGCTATTCCTTCTCACAGGAGCCCGGCTTCCTCTCCCTTTGCTCTGGTTTATCTAGCACCGCACAGGCCGGAGCTGGGAGTAGCCACTAGGGAATTAAAGCAAGCATCTCGCTAAGCCCAGAAACCATTTATGACTGGACTGTCTCGGCGCAGCCTGGTGGAGGGAGTGACAGTGCCCCGCCGCCAAGGATTTCTGGGTGACTTTGGCGCTGAACGTCCCCCCTCCCCCCGGGCCTCAGTTTCCACAACTCTCAGTGGTGTTTCCAGCCTTGCCTGGAACTCAAATCCCACAGGTGCTGGATGGCCGCACCTCTCCCTCTGCACCCCCCCCACTTCCCCCCCCCTCTGAGACCCCACCNGCTATTCCAGAAGGGTTTCGAGGCAGCTTCCGAGAGAGAAAGCGCCCCTATAAAATCGGAGGCAAGGGATCATTTCCAGAACACTCACTTAACTCAAGCAACGACCCTTTGAGATAGGTATTCTTCTTTCCATCTTTGGGATGAGGAGGCGGATGGCCAGGGAGAACACAGGGCTTGGCCACCCACGCCACTCGCATCGCACGCAGGTTGTATTTTCTGCCCGACTTTAGCTGTTCCGGCCCAAGGGCTCCCGCCCGCCTGCCATGTTAAATGGGCAGCTTAAGGATAAAAGAGAACAGATTTCGCCAGAAGGAAGCAGAAAAGGCAAACGCCTCGAGACACATGAGAGGAGCAGGCTGCAGTGGTCCAGGGGTAATTATGGCTAAATGCTTCAGCAACCGAAGCAAGAAAGCAAAACAGTCTCTTGAGCTGGAATAGCCTGGAAGCTTGGAAACAGGAGCCATCTGAGGGGTCAGGTTTCAGGGAACTGGTGCATGTGTGTGCATGCGTGTGCGTGTGCATGCATGTGTGGGTGGTAAGTAGCCACTCCTCCTATCAGCCTGCATGGGAGGAGAGCCCAGACTGGGGACATGTCTGGCGTGAGAGGCAAGGTGGAGGCCGGGGTGGGTAGAAGGATGAGGGGGAGGGGTCCTGGCTGGACCTCTGAGCCGCAGCCCTGTCTCTGCTATTGATGACCCTGATCACCTGACCTCCCCGGGCCTCTCTTTCCTCATCCGCAGAAGGGGAAGTGTGAGGGCACCTACCTTCTAGGATTTTTGTAAGGCAATGGTCCTCAAAGTATGGTCCCCGGAGCAAGAGCACTACCTGGGGACTTGGGAGCAGTGCACACACCTGAGCCCCACGCCAGGCCTAAGGACTCAGGGACTCTGGGGGTCGGGCCCAGCCAGCTGTGCGGTGAAAAGCCCTCCAGTGATTCGACGTCGGCTCCAGTTTGAGACCCAGCAATGTGAGGCACAGACACTTCAGAGAGAGCCCGTCACTTAGTGGCCTCGCCTGCTGTTTGTGCCTGGGTCTTGCCACGGCGGCCGGGTTCGGGGGTACCTTCCCCCTCTGTCCAGCTTCTCTCTCCTTTTCCGCCTTAAAACCCTTCTCTGCCAGCCCTGCACCAGCCACTCAGGGGTGGCCTTCGAGAATCAATCGACCACGTCTATAAAAGTCTTTGAGTTTCTTGGAAGCAGGTGACCCAAAGATGGGGATGCAAAGGGTTATTATTAGAACTTTGCCTTTCCATCCCCTCCCTTCGATCTGGGGTCCTCGAGGGGACCTGGTAAGCATCACTCGCCTTCAGAGGGCAAACAGCGGGACGTGAAGGTGGTCCTGCCTCTAGAATCCCCCAGCACCTGCTACATGCAAGCCCCCAGCCCACACGGGTCTCCTGCCTTCGCCTGCAGACCTCTCCCCACAGGCCACGCTTCCTCATCACTGCATCCCCAGAGCCGGCCACGTATTCATTCATTCATTCATTCATTCATTCATTCATTCAAAACTGTCCCTGTGCCCCTACTGTGGGCCAGGCCCTATTCTAGGTAGCCAGCACAGAACTGAACCAAATGTTCTTCTCTTAAGGAGCTGACCTCACAGTGGAGGAGAGAGAACCAAGCAATAAGCCAATATAGAGCATTATCTCAGGGCAGATGTTCACTGAACTCAACAAATGAACAAAACACACAGCACAGGCCGTGTGTTTTGGGTCCAGCAGACGTGAACTTGGATCCTGACCTCATCTCTCCTGAGACGGGACGTTTCAGCAGAGCCCTAGCCTCTCTGAGCCTTGGGGTCCTCGTCTATGACATGAGGGTAGCGATAGTACCCACCTCAAACACAGAGAGGAAGATTGGATGCGTGAAATGCCAGGCGCAGTACCTGCCACACAGTACGTGCTCCATGAAGTTAGATGTTACCGTTGTTCACGGTGGCGCAGGCTCACCTGGTCCTCGGTCTAGAAGTTTATTCACTGGGGCTGCTGCGGAACCCCAGGGCCACGGAGCTCCCCCCAAGGAAGGGGCCCCAGTGACTGGCTAATGATCGACTCCTGATTTTAAAGAGCAGGCTTCTGAAGATCAGAGGGCTTCCGTGACTTGCCTCAGGCCCCACCGGGAGTTGAGAGCATCCTGCAGCTGACCGCCAGGGGCTCAGGCCCCCTTCACCTTTAGAAGGAAGCAGGCAGGAAAGCAGGGTGCCCGAAACAGGCCGGCAAAGGCCTCCGCCTCCCATCTCACTCCCTATTGGGCATGACCACATTCGACCTCGCCGCACCCTCCAGAAAAAGTACCGTGTTTGGGGCAGAGGCGGGGAGGGGAGGTTATCTACATCTGTCCCACCTAAAGAAAGTGCGCCCTGCAGGGGCCTTGCTGCTGCATCAGGGGGAGTCTGCTCTCACTGTCCCTTCCTTCTCCTGCCCGACCCTGCTTCGTTCTGCGCCGGCCCTCGGAGCGTCACCGGGTCATCCTGAGCTTGAACTGTGCGGGCGCACGGAGCTGGGTGTGTATCCAGCCTACCTTGAAAACCGGCCCTGCTCTTTCAGCACCTGCACCTCCGTCCTCTGTCTTAGGTGACGTGTGTATGCAGAGTTCAGAACTGGGCCGGGCACGCATTACCACCCTGGTACCAGTTCTCCCTTCCCACCCCCAGCAAACCAACCTTCTTGCCCCTTTCTAAACATCTCTAAACTCCCCAACCCTCATCCCTTTTCTCAAACCAATGTCTTGCCTGGAGCTCCGCAGGAACCCTCCCCGCCCCATCTCCCCAGGCTCCAGACTGTGGCTTCCTGCCCACACAGCCTCCAATCTGCCTAAGTCCCTCTCCAAAAGGCTCCTCTGCACCACCTCCCTGGCATCGCTGGCCTTTTGCATACATATACCTAGGGCTCAAAGCAACTCGCAGACAAAAGAGAAATAGTATCACAGTATTCGCCTAGGACTTAGAGGGCGCCGGGTGCTGCACTCAACATGCATCATGTCACGAATCCTCACCAATGCCAGGGAGCCGTGTGCTGTCCGTGCCCAGTTTACCGATGAGCCAAGGCTCAGGGTTGCTGAGCCACTGCTCTGGGGCACCCAGCCAGGAAGTAGCGCCGCTGGGAGGAGGGTCGAACTCATCTTTACCTCCCTGAGCGCCTGGCAGACGCTTACTACTCAGTAAATGTCTGTTAGATCAGTCGCAAAAGTTGAGTTAGCTCTTTCAAATATGAGTTCTGCAGGGAGGGAGGGAGGGAGGGAGGCAGCCTAGGATCTGGCCTGNCCCCACCCCCACCTACTGGCTGCAAATAAAACCAGGAGACCTGGAGGTTTGGGTTGGGGTCAGGGGAGGCACCAGGTGGCTTGGTGAGGATGGGGTGTGGGGAGAGGCGCCACCACCAGTCACCCATTTCTCTCCAGCACTTTCTGCTCCGGCTCCTTTAAAATCACCTCCCTCCTTTGCAGCCACAAAGACAGGCCAGGCGCCTCCCTGCATCTGACCTTGCTGGGGTCTCTCCATTTGGGCCTGTGACGTACAACTTGAATAAACTACAGCCACATCCGGCCACACCTTTTAACTTTCCCAGAGCAATTGTGCGTTGATAGCCACTTAATTTTCACAATGAGGCCAAGCAGGTCTTAGGATAAAACTATGCACCTCACTTGCCAGACTGGACTAGGAGTAGAGAGGGGGCAAGGCCAAGGTCATAGCTGGGAGGAAGGGAGCGTGGGGGGCTGGACTTGACCCTCGGGCAACGGATGTCCATTAAATGCCTGCTCTGAGCCAGGTGTGGGCTAAATACTAGATGTTAAGGGCTGGTCCCCATTTTTTTTTAAATGTAGTTAATAAGTACGTTAATACAGCACTCCGTGCCGGACACTAGTCGGAACCTTTTACACGCGCACACGTCTAATCCTCAGACAATCCCGTGAGATAAGAACTATCGTTATCCTCAGTTCAGAGACGAGAAAACTGAAGCCCAGCGCCGTTCCTTGAACTGCCCAAAGTCACACAGCCAGAAAGTGGCTGGGATTTGAACCCAGAGGCCAAGTGCCTGCACACGATTTTCCCTTCGACTGATAGGACCCTGATGAGATGTGGCACAGCTAGCTTGGAAAGAGGTCTTCTCAATCCTGCTCTCCTACTTATGTCCTAGCTCTTTGAACAGGCTAAGGACCTCCAGCCTCAGTTTGCCCATCTGCAAAACTGAGCTCATTCTCAAGGCTGTTGGGATGTTAAGGAAGGTAATGCTGTTGGGGTTAACATGAGATGTTACCCCACCGAGTTACATCTCAGTGGAGAAGTGTGTAGGATGAGGGACCACCGACGGCCCACCTGTTCTGAAAGCAAAGCTTGAAAAGCAAGGCAGAGCCAGGTATTTCTTTTCCTAATTCCTAGCTGATTGCTGGCTGGCTTGTTTTCCCGGCTCTCCTACAATATGCTGGAACAGTACACCTGGGTGAAGCCAAAACAGGTCTGTTCACTGAAGTTACAGGATACCGGACAAGATGCTAAGGAGGATAGAAGATAAGGAATTTCCATCTCTGGAATTTGAGCCCCTGAGAACCCACAGAGTCCTAGGGGATCGGTTGGCTTCATGGCCTCAGATTACAGATGGGAGACTGAGGCCCAGAGGAGGAGAGAGACAGCCCAAGGTCACATAGCCAGTCTGAGCAGAGCCAGGACCGGAACTCGGGCAAAAGTGCAGGCAAAATTCAGGGAAAATAATCCCAAATCCTCTTGATTCCCTATGCAGTAGGCAGGGGCGGGGAAAAGGATCTATTCCTTTTGGGTTATTCAAGTTTAGAAAAAAATGTACCAGTTTTGTGTGTGTGTGTGTGTGTGCATCTGTGTGTGTGTGTGTGTGTGCGTGGCTTACACGACAGAGCTCTCAGACATAATGCATTGCCTTTTCCTTCTAATCCTGGGGAGTATGGGACCTCTCCTCCCCCCTTCATGTGACAGAGAAGCTCCGAGCTTTTAGCATCCAAACATCCAAAGATCTATGAAGCGCTCAGGCCCCAGGTCCCGGCTACTCACCGTCGACCCCAATCTTGCCGTCCCCATCCTTATCTCCAGCGGCCATCAGCGTCTTGGTTTCTTTCACGGACAGGTCTCTGGCATCTGGGGAGAAGCCCTTCAGGATGAATCTGGGGAGAAAAGCCAGGGAGAGAGGTCACCTTGCAGGGACAGGTAGAGGCACCCGGGACGGGCAGCAAGCGGCAGGCCTGCACGTGGCTGTGCGGCCCGGGCTGCGGCGGCACCTTCACGGGTGGGTGTGCAGAGAAGGACGGGCTGTCCTCGGCTACAGGCAGACCCCACTTCAGGCAGGGCACCTGCATTTGTTTATTTCTTGAGCCAACACAACAAACACAAAGGTATCCTCTCTGTGCCAGGGCCATGCCAGGGCCATGCTGGACACTGGGAGCCCAGGGCAGGAAGTCACCTGCAAAAATGAGGAGGGGATCAAGTACTCAGAGACCACACAGTGCGATGGATGCAACGGTGAGGAAATGGAGAAGGGTGCTCAGAGGAGGCATCCATCCCATCTGGGGTGAGGAGAAGAGTCAGGGAGGCTTCCTGGAGAAGGTGACGCGTGAAGGACAAGTAGAAGTCAGTTCATGGGGTGTGGGGGAGAGTAGGTAGAAGGAAAAGGTTCTAGACAAAGGGTACCCTTGTGGGATGATTTGAGGCGAGACTGGATGGATAGGGAAGTCCCTACTGAGAGGACTCTCTCCACACCACCCCCTTCCTCTTGAAGGCGAAATTCAAGGAAGTCTTGGCCAGAGAGTGACATAGGGCACAGCTCGGTGGGCAGACCTGAGCCAGGTGCCTTTTCCCAGTCATAACCTTCCCCTCCTCCGCTTTGCTCCCAGGACTCCTGACCCCCAAAGTTGGTTCTGTACCCCCAACTTGCCCATACACTGCTTTAGCTGCACTGTTATAGAAGTGTAGGGGAGCGGAGGGGGGGGGGCGCGGGGAGGGTCTGCAGCATGGTGAATGGTGCCCTTTAGGCAAATGACAATCAATGAACTAAATACCCGAGGTAGTGCTCCCCGTCTTGCATGTGGTGTTAGGCTTCTAGAAAACCTGCCTCTTCATGTGTATTAAATTATTAAGTAGCACCATTCCATTAACAATATTAAGTGGCTATAATTTAACCTAGTTAGCTGCACTTTCTGCTGCAGATTTTATTCTTCCGGAAGCAATGGCGGTCAGGCATAGTTATTTTCTGCCGACGGTGCAGAGAGAGAAGGGCAGATGTGATGGGGACTCGGCAGCAAGAATCCCAGCCCCCGACTCCCTCTCAGCCTAGGCAGCCCCTGCGGGCCTCAGTTTACCCCAGCTCATCCTCCTCGATGAAGCCGCTCTTGTCTTTATCCAGGATGTGGAACACCTTCTTTACATCATCCGGGCTCTTTTTCTTCAGGCCAACCATTTGGAAGAACTTTTTGTGGTCGAAGGAGTCGACAGCTGTGGGCAGGGGAGAGGAGTGGGTTAAAATGAGGACAAAGAAGGGGCCAGTAGGGAAGAGCAGGGGAATGGGGGTGCCTCGGCATTTGCTGATTGACCTCCCCGTGCCAGCGCTGGGAGACAGAGGGATGCACCTCTGTGGGAGGGCTGAAGGAGCCCAGACCAGGGGACAGTGCTTTGCCCAAGGTCACACAGCTGGAGGTGGAAGAGGTAGACTTGCCCCCACGCTCCACCGTACCCCTTGCTGATGGCAGAAGTAGCCTTGAAGGCAGAGGGGTTTCCGGGGTCCCATGAAGGCTGTCGGGTGGTGGCCAAATGGAGGTGAGCAAGGGAATTGGTGGTGGTATGAATGAACACGGCGTGGTGTATGTTGGGGGGGGGGGGGGGCC
>NW_027529624.1:6388953-6389775 GCF_008692635.1 Crocuta crocuta
GAGGGCAGTCAGCCTTTTTTCTCGGCCACAGATGGTGTTGCCAGAAAATCGACAGAGAGAGGACAAGTTTTTCTCAAGGTCACACTGCGGGAGGAGGAGGGGGGAGGCCCCAGAAATCGTGGCTTTGCTGTAGATATCCATTCCAGCGGGAAGTAGGGGGGATGTTAGAAGGCTCCCCCAGCCCCAGTTAGGTTCCTTCTCAGAGGGAGCAAAGTGGGTCAAGGAAAAGTGGTGGGGTTATCCCAGGACCCCAGGAAGGTGGCCTCCCCGAGCTTCTTTATACCCTGAGGAGGGGACGCCAAGCAGAAAGGAAATGGGAGAACCCCTCCCCAATTTTCTGTGTCCCGCACTCCCTTTCAGGAACTCTGGACAGGGTACAATGTTAGAGTAATTTGGGTGCATGGCAAGGAGGGGTCCTGCTGAGGGTCACGTTGCTCTGTCCACCTCTGACACTAGGTAGGGGACCGAGACCTGAAGGTGACCTTTGTTCTAATCCCACTTCTGCCATGCTAGGTGACCTTGGGCAAGTTTCTGGCCCTCTCCCAGCCTCAGTTTCCCCACCTGCGTGAGGGGAGAGAGGAAGCAGGTAGCAGCTAAGCACTCAAGCCCAGGGCAGCTCAGAGAGGCAGGGATGCCTGCCTGCTCCCCTCCCTTGGCCGCCTAGGGAGGCTGGAAGTTGTAAGCGCTGAGGATGCTTTGCGCAGGGTTCGGCAGAGAGGAGCGCCAGCTGCGGGAAGGTCACCCCGCTCGCGGGTGGGTGGTGGTGGTTGGGGGGAGCTGTTTGGGGCGGGGGGGGGCGGGCTCTGAGCCCCAGAGAGGGGC
>NW_027529624.1:6389910-6437207 GCF_008692635.1 Crocuta crocuta
AAACAGGGAGCCAACAACCGCAAGCCGGAAGAGCCCTGTTCTGAAAGAGGGTCTCCAAAAGGGGCTCCTAGGAGAGAAGGCGCGCGCACCTGCAACCCTTCCAAGTGCCTTAACGGGAGGTACCGAGCGCCCACAAAGACCCGAAGGTCCCGCTTTCGATCCCGGTCTTTGCCCTTAGTCCCGGACCCCGAGTCCTCGCAGCAGCGCGGCCACCCGGCAAGTTTCGGTTGTCCAGCCTCCCCACCCTCTCCCCGCGCCAAGTACCGCCGGAGAGGAGGTCGGGAAACGCCGAGGAGCCCCCCGCTACGCACTCCCATCGCCCAGCAGGATGCGTGGGCAGAGGAGCGCTCCGGGGCACCCGCCCGCCGCGGGGCCCCGCGGGGTGCCGGGGGCCGGGGTGGTGGATACGGGGAGAGGTCAGGGGAGAGGAGCGCGCCCCTCACCTGTAAAGGCCCCCACCGCCTTCTTGATGTCCTCGGCGTTGAGCAAGTCTGTCATCGACATCCTGCAACTGTTTGAGCGGGCAGAGCAAGTGCGAAAAGATTAAAAAGTGCTTTTCTTATCATTTCTGCTCCTCTGACCAGCGNCAGCCTGGTGCAGCGCCGGTCTCTGGTCGCTGCACCTCGGAGGATGTCCCGCCACTTCGGGGAGGACGCTGGACTGTCAGGGGCCCGGCCCGAACCCTGGTGGGCTCCGTGACCCTGCTCCCATTCTCTCTTTGCTCCTACCTCAGTCTCTGCTCTGGTCTGTCCTGGATGCAAATTTATGCTGCAAAATCTGAGCGCTGAGGTCTGGAAATCTGACCCCACGGGACGCTGGGAGGAGGTGGCAGGGATAGGCGGCGCTGCTCGGGCCCTCTCCCGGCGCCACATCCCACATCTGGCCAGGGATGCGCTGAATCTTCTTCTTTTTTTTTTCTTTCTAGTCTGACTTTCTGTTCTCCGATCTCCACTAACTACTTGCTTTCCTGGTCTCCTGAGCCACGGAACATAGGAGTATAGTGTGAGCTCAGACTCCTGCCCCAACAAACCTTTTGGGAAAGGGTGGGGCGGCAAGAGGCTACCTGAAATCTTTACGCCCCCCTCTCCCCACTAGGAGACCAGAAGACCCACATCTGGGGAGAAGGTGGTTGCCTTCAGACCACAGTTTCTAGACAAGCTAAGCAGGTCTTATGGCTTGAACTTCATCGCTGGGAAATGTGACACTTCCTAATCGAAGGCAGCCGGACACCAGCTGCGTCCTTTCCCACGATCTCCCCAGGATTCAGGCTGCGACCAGCTGCCTCTAGAGTATGCGGAACGCTGGGCAGGGAGTCAGGATGCCCGGGTTCTAGATCTGCGGCTGTGCCGAGTCCCTGTGTGACCTTGGGGAGTGCCCTTCCCCTTTTCTGGTCTTCTGTCTCCCTCCCTTGTGTCGGTGGCATTGATGGTCCCTTGTGGTGGGATCTGTAGACTCCAGCCGGAGGCGTAGGCGGGTGTGCAGAGGTGGAGGCTGGTGCCACGTGGGGGTGGCTGGGGAGAGCTGTCCAGCTGCTGGAGTTCTGGCACACTGGCTGTCCACACCGTCTCCCTGGGCTCAGCCCTGGATGGCCGCCCTTCCTGTCCTTCCTTAGGACAACGCTGCTCCGGTTGCCCCCTGCCTGTGAGTCAGCTCCTTCAGTCCAAGCCCTCCAGCCGGCTTCCCAGGGGCAGAGGCTGCAGCTCCTGACATGCTGTCTCTTGCCACGAGGTCTTCGGGGGACCCCTCAGCCACCCCTGCCTTCCCTGCGCCCAGATGAGCTGTTACTGTGGACATGCTGGGCTCCTGTGCCATCATTTCAGCCAGCCCCCCAGGCTCGGCTCACTCACTCTAGAAGCCTATTTGGAGAGTCTGTTTCCCTAGCTGAAGGACCCTTATGCTATCCTGGTGGGGGTACTGAGGCCAGAGAGGGTCAGTGAATTGCCTCAGGACACACAGCAAGGCAGTGGCAGAGAGGGACCCCCTCCCGGATCTGCCGACTTGGAATTCGGTGACCCTTGGAGCCCCTCCCCACTACCCAGGACCCAGCCCTGTCTAGTCCCGCAATTCTGTGCCACATACCATGCCGGAACACCGACCCCTGTGGCAACCGATAGAGTCACAATGCAGACCCATCCTTTCTCCTTTCCTCCATCTCTCCCTGCTTAGAGAAGTCTTCCAACAACCCGACACCCTCTCTGGGCCGGAGTCCACCCAACCAGAGCACCAGATGATGTTATTGGGTCAGCCCGCCAGCCCTCCCTACCCTTCCTCCTGCTTCCGCTGCCTCCTCTGACAGCGTCACCAGTCTGCAGATGTCTGGCTCCACCCATCCCATTCCGCAGGTGGGGAGCCTGAGGCCCAGCCAGGGGGAGGGCTTTGCCCCAGGCCACACCAGGCCCTGGCCCTGGGATGGAGAGCCGGGGCATTTGTACTCTCAGCCCGGGACTCCACAGCTGCCCAGCACCCCGTCCCAGCCCTGTGCCGCTGCAGGACAGGGCAATGGGGCTGTCCCTCCCAGCTGGCCTCCTCCCCACTGTATCCCTCCATGGTCCTCCAGCCTCAGCCCCTGCCACTCACCTCGGGCTGCGCCGGTGGGAGGTGCTGCAGGGAAGTGAGCCTGGGGGTGGAGTGGCCACCTATATAGGCTTCTGCTCCGGCTATTTTGGGAGGCGGCGCTAAGCCCCAGCCCTCGGCCCCCTCCCCTTCCGGTGTCAGGTACTTCCCAACCATGGTGCTCGGTGTCTGTATCACATTCACCCTCCCTGGTCCCATCAAGCCAGGCCTATTAATAACCCTTGGCCCCTGCCTCCCTCCAGCACCCAAAATCGAGGCTCAGACACGGCTCTCCTCTTCCGTGAAGACTTCCGCGCCCGCTCTCGATGGGAGCGCTGTCTCGGTCCTCCAAAATCCCGCAGCAAAGGAAGAGAAAAGGTGGGCGAGTGAACGGGACAGGAACTGTCCTCTGTGCACAGGGCTGGGCTAGGTTCTTGCACATACACCATCTCCTCATCACAGACTTGCCGTGCCGGCTTGTCACTCCCGCGTGGACGAGGAAACAGCACAAAGATGTCAGGTGTGTTATGGAAGGGGCTGTCCAAGGCCGTGAGCCTGGAGCCCTGGGTCCAGAACTGAGTCCAGCACTTTCAGGACATCATCTAGTGCCTGGAGGTGTGTCCTGTGTGTTTTCTGACAAGCTCCCTCCTCTCTTTGCATTCCTGTCTCCCCATCTGTAAAATGAGCTCAATTAGGTGCCAGCTTCACCCTGTAGATGGGCTTGAGGGGGTCTAGGAACCCCTCTGAGATTATAGGCAGAAAGTCACATGCAGGTGTGTTCTTGTGAAACAAAGGCCCACAGCTTTTATGAGACTGGCAAAGGGATCTCGCACGGGATCTGTGTGGCATTGGAAATGACCATCTATGCGGTGTGTTTTGAAAAGCATGAAGAATGAACGAGTTTAACAAATATTTATTGAGTATCTGGTATGAACACCATGAAAGTTTCCTTTCCTCATCTCCAACCTGAAAAAGAATCTCCAGGGCTTTGACTTTATCCACGGTGAAGTTCAGTTCTTGACAGTGACGTGAGGAGGTCCCGCCTCGATGCAAAGTCTGTTTGGGAAACAAGTTGTCCCTTGTTGATCACTGGCCCCATGGATGGGAAGAGCAGAGGCTGGACCAGATGGGGAAGCCGGTGCCAGAGCCTGGATATGTAGTCCATCCAATATGTCCCTATGGAGGGGTCCAGACTGTGGCCTCACATGACAGCAGTAATGGCAGCAGGGACGAGTGAGGAGGTAGGGGACATCTTGAAGGAGACTCTCCCAGACCTGGGGGCTGTGATGAACAAGACGGACAAACCCAAGTTGATTCTAAGTTCTCAAGCTGGGGTCCATCGGGCAATAGAGGTGCTGCCTCAGAAGGTGGTGAGTCTGGGGAGATGACATGGGGTTGGGAGTCTTAGCAGGTGAGGGCTCCCTAGTGATCTGCTACCACCTGCTCACGGGAAAGTGAAGAACCCAAAGCCAAGGTGAGAGACCCAAATCGTGCGAAGAGTGGTGGACAAGCCAGGACCTCGTGTTGGATCTGGGATGCCTGGAGGACATTCTGGCGGAGATGCCCAGAGGTCCGCATTCTGGAGAGAGGTTGGGGCTGGACCCAGAGCTTTGGTGGTCATGGCGGGGGGGGGGGTTCAAGGACTTGAGGTCACAGGCATGGCTGAGCTCTGCGAGGCAGGAATGAGACAGAGCCTTAAGGACTGACCGTTGGAACATCCCTCGCTAGGGTCTAGGAAAGTCATCGTGCTCATTCATTGAGCACCATAGTGAGCACGGTGTGCACTGCATCATGCTCTTACCATTGACATTGCCTTCCCTATTTTACTAATGAGGGAACAAGGCAAAGAAAGGTTAGGTGACTTGCCTAAGGTCACACAGGAGAGCTAGGACTTAAACCCAGGTCTCTCTGACCCCAAAGCCCTTGCTCCTTTCTACTCTACTATCTTCCTTTTTAAAAAAAGTATGTATGTATGTATGTATGTATGTATGTATGTATGTATTTAGAGTGCAGGGGACAGAATCCCAAGCAGGCTCCACGCTGCCAGCACCAAGCCCGACATGGGGCTCTATCTCACCAACCATGAGATTGCGACCTGAGCCAAAATCAAGAGTTGGACGCTTAACCAATGGAGCCACCCAGTCCCCAGTCCTGTCTACCATCTTGCTTCTTGATAAGACTAACAGAAGGTGTATGCTGGGGTCAGAGCCTGTCATGAATGATTCTTTGGGAGCCAGGACGGCCTTCCTCTCTATCCCCACATATCTTCTTCATGTACCTGTAATTAAGCAGCGCTACATGGGTGAACCATATTGTGGGGGCTCCTTTGTTGAGAACCTACTGCGTACTTAGTGCTATATACCTGTTATTTTATTTTACCCTTTTTATGCTCCTTAGAGGTTTGAAGAAATAGACTCTAAGAGAAGGTTAGTGACTTGTCCCAGATCACACAGCTAGGTCTATTTTCCCAGCAATACCTTGTGCTCTGACTGGCCACCTTCGCAGACTGACTGTCCCCTGAGGGTTACAAGGCGGCCCTCCCCTGCAGTACTATACACTTGTGAGTCCAAGTCCCTTGGGGAAAGGGGAGTCCACTGCCCCCAAGATCTTGATCAAAAGTCCCAGCACTGAGTTTCTCTGGCTATAGTTAGCTTGGTTTGGCCAAACACTGTCTATTAACCAGTCACTACCAATCAGCAAGGGCTGCGTGGGCCTGGGCCTGGGCACCTTCAAGCCTGGAAGGGGCAGAACGTCAACACCATTGGGCCTACATGAGGAGCAGGGCTGCCCCTGGACTGAGAGGCAAGGGATTCAGGTGGTGAAAGCCCCTGAACTGTTCACTGGGTGAGTCTACGAGGCGGCCGAGTGCACCAGGCACAAGGGAGGTTTGGGCCCGGAGTCCCTGGTGAGTTTGATGACAGTATGCATTAAGCTTCTGTAATGATTCACTGTGGGGCCCAAAGAGGCCTTTCTGGACTTGAGATCCTGCCCCTCCCGCCACCGCCACCCCCTTGGGCCTCTGCTTACGGACAGCCACCCTGCCCAGTGGAATTTCCCCCCAGCTTCTGGGTTTCTTACTATGAACAGCGTGCGGCAGCTGAATGGATGGGTGGATGTCACATCCCCACACTGACTCTATGTCTTCTCTCCTCTGGGGCCCAGGACGGTGCTCGGCCTTCAGGTGGACACATCCCGACCTTCAGCTGGACACGTTTGTTTCCAAAGTGGATCCCGTGATCCTCTTTTTACAGATGGAAGAACTGAGGTTCGGAGATGTCCAGCCTCTTGCCCAAGGCCCGAAGGCACACCTCACCAGAGCCTGGTCTGTCTGTCTCTGCCTCCGCACGGTGTCCAGCAATCTCCCCAAAGCCCGCTCTGGCCCCCCAGCTGGCGGAGGGGAGGAGGCCCATGCGTGTGGGTCAGCAGTCTGGTAGCTGCTGTCTGCCAGGAGACGAAGCATTCAGCTGTTTACTTCACTGGTGATATTTCATTAGTTCACACTATTTCCACCTGCTGTGGCCGGGAACAGGATACAGAGGTCCTCGCATCCAGGGCCCTGGTGGGCTGGGGGGACGCTGCAGGATCTAATCATATTTATGAGGTCAGCCCTGGGGTATGACGTGTATTAACTCGAAGGAATCTCAGCCCCATTCCTGTGCCTGTGGCCTTGTTTCCCTTCCTGCCTCTCACCTGTATTTAAGCACAATTTCACCACCGAGACAGAGGCCAAGCGGTGAAGGTCCCTAAGGGTAGTAAGGGCACGTAGGGTCCCTACAGTGGCACTGCTGCTTTACCTGCTGTGTGACCGTGAGCCAGCCGCTTCTCCTCTCTGGGCCTCAGCTCCTTCGTGGGTAAAATGACGCGGAAGAGGAATCCGTAGTGCTAAATGAGGTCATGCGGGAGAAGGGGCTTGGAGGCTACAGGATCCTACACAAATGGTAAACAGGGTGGTTATCATTGTGAGGAACTTACCCTTTTTTTAAAAAGATTTTTTTTTTAATGTTTTTTATTTATTTCTAGGAGAGAGAGAGAGACAGCGTGAGCAGGGAAGGTTCAGAGAGAGAGGAAGTCACAGACCCAAACAGGCTCCAGGCTCTGAGCTGGCAGTCAGCACAGAGCCCGACGCGGGGCTCGAACCCACGAACCGCGAGACCATGACCTAAGCGAAAGTCGGACGCTCAACCGACTAAGCCACCCAGGCGCCCCGATGTGAGGAACTTACCCTTGATCGTGTCCTGCCACTGGACGAGGGGACCCTGGAGTGGCTTTATGGAGACGAACCAGAAGAACCTGGAGTGCCAGCCCCTGCCCACCCTCCCTGGTTTTCCTAGGACCAGGATGCAGGGCCTTGCTGGGGAAGTTGGGAGCCACAGATGCGAGAGGAGGGGGAGAATGCAGAGTGGAAGGGCAGGAGGGGCTGTGAGCCAGGTCTCCCCCTCCCCACCCCCAGTGGGATCTTGGGTTGGGCTGGGGTCTGGAAAGGAGTCGGTTGTGAGCCCATGAGCGGAGGAGATTGTGGCTGTTAGCCACCTGGGTTTGAGTCCTTCCCCTCTCAGTGATGCTCAGGGGAAACAAGGGAAGAGTTTGGTCCCTGTGTGGGCTGGAGCCTAGTAACGGGAGCAGGACGCGCCATGGCCATGGCTGTGGAAATCGGAAGACTTGGTGGAAATAGGTAATGGGCAGCGTCTGGGGTTGGCCCTTCTCACCTTGTGCTGAGCGATGTGCGCAGCGAAGCAGACAGAGGACGGTCTCCAGAGCTTTTTGAAGAGTTCTCTCGGCTTCCCAGACACCTGCTGGCCTCAGGGGAGCAGACGGCATCGGGTTGTGAGCCCGGCTCCGATGGATGAGGCGGCCCGAGATTAGAAAGGAATGGGCTTTCTCACATTATCATCTCTTCCTCGGCCCACCTCTGCCTCAGCTTCTCCTTGCTCCCGTCCCCATCGCAGCCTATCTGCTGTAGCAGAGTCGGAATGACTGTCGGAGGTGTGTGCGCTTGTATATGCGTGTGCGTGTTTGTATGTGTGTGTGTGCGTCTCTGTGTGCCATGTGGTCCGTGTGCAACTGTGTGCGTGTGTGTGTGTGTGTGTGTGTGTGCACGTGGGCACATAGGTGGCTGCAGGGGGCGGGTGATGAGTCCCCAAGTGATTGTGTGGGACATGGGACCAGCCCTTCTTCCTGACTCTCAGTCAGCCCGTACCTGGCACTGCCCGGGGTGGGGGTGGGGGGCCGAGGGGCTCTAACGGTGGGCGCGCGTGCGCTCCAGTAACCAGCACCTTGGTGTCTAAATCAGGCAAATACTAACGTTCTGCACCCTCTCTCATAGCCAACGGGAAAAACAAAGCACCCACCTGGAGACTTTTATCTGTACACCGTTGTTGTGGACCAAGTGTGCCCCCCAAACCCATCTGTTGAGATCCTACCTCACAGGACCTCAGAATGTGACTATATTTGGAGATCGGCTCTGCAGAGGTGGTGAAGGTAACACGAAGTCACCAGGGTGGGCCTAATCCGATGTGACTGGTGTCCTCAGGGTACAAGGATGCGGGCAGCACCGAGGGAGACACGTGAACACACGGGGGATGGGGGGGACAGCCGTTTGCAAGTCCAAAGCCAGGCCTCAGAAGCAGTCTCGAACTCCCAGCCCCCAGAGCTGTGAGGAAGTCAAGGTCTGTAGTCTAAGCCTCCGCCCCTCCCTGCCCCCCTCCCCCCCGCAGTCCGTGGTCCTTGGTGGTAGAAGTCCCCGCTGCTGCCAGAGGGGACAGAAGGGGGAAATTGTGACACCGAGGCGGGACTTGTGACAATTCTCCAGGTCCTTTGAAATGGCTACCTTTCCATCTCTTTTAAATTTTTTTATATAACTTTTTTTTTTCTTTTGAGGGTAAGTAGGAAGAAGGGACATTTTAGCACCTAGGTATGTAGATTATTTCCAAGTTGGTTTAACACTCAGCTACATAGTTTTAGCGAAGTTACTTTTCCCTGAAGCAGGCACTGTTCCCAGCTGCGGGCCGTCCTTGCCTGGCATGGTAGCGTCAGACCATGACCATGGCCTTCCAACACCATCTTAACAGTCCATGGAGAAATGACCCTCAAAAATCTGTCAGAATAACAGATTATAACCCTCTACTGTCAGTTATAAGTATAAAATAAAATGACAAAAATGTTAAAAATTTTTTTAATTTAAAAAGTGACATAGAGGCACCTGGGTGGTTCAGTCGGTTAAGCGTCCGACTTCGGCTCAGGTCATGATCTCTCAGTTCGTGGGTTCGAGCCCCGAGTCAGGCTCTGTGCCAACAGCTCAGAGCCTGGAGCCTGCTTCGGATTCTGTATCTCCCTCTCTCTCTCTGCCCCTCCCCCAGTCACACTCTGTCTCAAAAATAAATAAACACTAAAAAAAAATTTTAAATGACATGTACTTTTTAGAGAAGCAATGGAAATAGAGAATCTCAAGGTGAGAGGGAACTACCAATGACCGATCTCTCCCTGAGCACAACCATGTCATCCTTTCTGGAAGCTTCTGCCTTCTGGCTCCTGGGGGCCGCCCTCCTGGGGGTCACCCTTGGTGACTCAGCTTGACTGCCCCCACTTACTGGAAGCTCTCCGGGGTTTCTTCCCCCTAACCTCATACCCCTCCTAGAGCTTGCGTTTACCTCCATGCCTACGAATGGCCCCATTACTCTGTGCATCCTCTGTTTCCAGCTGGGACTTGGAGGCACGAACACGGGCATCCAGCTCTCTCGGAGAGCCTCCAAGGAGAATAAATCAAGCCGATGTTTTTATTTTTGGTAGTAGGTAGACAGTGGTTGTTCTCGAAAACATTTTTGGGCTGCTACTTACAATGCTGTCTAAATCCATTTATTCACCTGCATTTTAGGGGCAACGGCTGGTGTATAATTAGTCTTTCGGGATGTGGTCTCCCCTTGAGGCTCCAGGCTCCTCCACGGCGCTCTCACTTCCTCCTGACCTGAAATTGCGGCTCGTATTCTGATGAGAGCGGGTGCTCTGGGGAACGGGGAACTGGATATTTGAAACCAGGTTAGGCAAATCTAGAATGCCTGGTCCCCATATGTCCTGGCGTCCCTTCGGCTGACGGGGGGAGGCCTGACATTGGCACCTAGTGTGAAAGTCCTTGGTGATGCGACCAGTGTGTTTTAAGGACGCGGCTGAACCGTTGCTTTTTCTTATCAAATATTTATTGCTTTCCTCCTGATTCTGGGTCGAATTCTCTTGAAAAACAAAAGTTGAAATGACAGAAGCTGAGTCAGTTAGGAAACCCGGCGATGCCCATCTCGCTCTAGGGTTGTGGACTCACCCGCAGGTCGCAGGTCCCGCTGGGGGTCAGAACTGAGCTTTGGAGAATGACGATGATGAGAATTGGGCCGTTAACACGAGGGCAAAGGAAGGCAGAGAAGGATGGCAGGCTGGGACAGTAGAAGGGCCCTCCCTCTCCCTCCCCCTCCCTCCCCTTCCCTTTCCACCTCCCTCCCACTCCCCTGCGCCTCCCTCTGTCTCTCCCTCCCTCCTCCCTCCTCCCTTCCCCTCCCCTGCCTGTCTCTCTATCTCTCCCCCCCTCCCCATTTCCCTCTGTCTCTCCCCCTCCCCTCCCCATTTCCCTGTCTCTCTCCCCTACTTCTCTCTCTCCCCCTCCCTATCCGCTTGCTCTTCCTCCCACCTTCTCTCTCTTCCCTATTTCTCTCCCTCTCTTTTCCCCTCCCTCTGTTTCCCTCTTCCCCCTCCCCACTCCCCCCCACCTCTTGGCTTCTTGCTCCTTTCCTTTCTTCTTCCCGACTCTCAGTCATGAGCCCTTCATCTTGTTGGTCTAGAGGATTGAAGGCTCCTCCGTGAGCCGTTGATGGATTCAATGACCTCATTTTGTTTGTTTTTTTCCCTTACGTTGCTTTTTTGAAAAGCACTGAACAAAGTGTGCCATCCTAGCCCTGTACCAGCGTACAGTCCGGGAGAGTTGTGTGTATCTGCCATTGTTAACCGCCCATTTTGCAGACGGGAAGCCTGAGGCTCACAGGGGCAGGCCGAGTCAGGGAGATGGCTGAGTGCGGACCCACGCCTAGCCCTGTGGGTGCCTTCCGGGCCCCTGGAGGATGGGGGGCCGTGTCTAAGGGAAGAGCCAGGCTTGGGCAGGAGGCACTGGGTCATATTTAGTCCACAGTCTGAGCTCTGCTGGCTCCTCCTCACCTAGAAAAGTTATAAAGTATGAAGGGAAACCTTGAAAACATGATAGTAAGAGAAGAAGCCAGGCGCCAAAGGTCACAAATTGCATGAGTGCGTTTATATGAAATATGCAGCACAGGTGAATCTACAGGGGCAGAAATTGGGCTGGTGGCTGCAGGGCTGGAGAGAGGCAGGCGTAGGGAGTGTCTGCTTCATGGGCAAGCGTTGTTGTTTTTCTTTTTTTTAACATTGACTCATTTTTGAGAGACAGAGAGAGACAGAGCGCGAGCAGGGGAGGGGTAGAGAGAAAGGGAGACAAGAATCTGAAGCAGGCTCCAGGCTCTGAGCTGTCAGCACAGATCCCAACACGGGGCTCGAACCCACGAACTGTGAGATCATGACTTGAGCCAAGGTCGGCCATTTAACTGGCAGAGCCACCCAGGCGCCCCAATGGCGAGTGGTTTTAATATGGGGTGACAACATGTTTCAGAGCTAGCTAGAGGTGGTGGTTATTAAATATTGCCGAGTCATTCACTTTAACATAGTTAATGTCTGTTCCGTGCGCGTTAGTGTCTATCTTCACAAGATTATTAGTGAGTCTCGTAGGTGACAAAATAGCAGATGACGGTTGGGTCGTGTGCCGCACACTCAGGGAAACATTACCATCATTGCGCCTCGAGGGGTGGCCCAGACCCCACTGTCACCAGGGCTGGTAGAAATGGCCAGAAGTGACCATGTTCCCTCCTCAGGTTGTTTTCTTGCTTTTTCTCTCTCGCAGGCTCGGCTCAGGCACCTCTTCTTTCCAGAAGCCCTCCTTGATTCTTTCTCCCCGATTTCCTGCCACCCACATGTTCTCCGCATTCGCTGTGACCATCCCTGTAGAGCACTTACCGCTAGCTGTGAGCCCGTTGAGGGCAGGGACCCGTGGGAGCTGGATGGAAAGAAACTTACATCATAGATCTCAGTGCCACATTGGCCTGGGTTCAAAACCTGACTCGGTGACCCTTGGGGCAAGATGCTGAACCTTCCGGAACATCTGTTTCACACCCAAACAATGAAGATAATGTTTTCTTTATAGACTTCTGTGCCAAGGCATCCAGTGAGACTTTTAACGTCTCCTCTTCCTTATTATTATTATATTGCTCTTGATTTTCCCAATGTTTCAGCCTTTTCTGAATATTTCCAAACCATCCCACTAGCGTTATGATGATCGAAGGGGCAGAATGACGTCTGGGAGGGAGGGTGGCCGTGGCACAGGAGGGGGTGAGCCAGGGTTGCTGGGGCCGCGAGGAGGTGCGTCGCGGGCCGAGCGTGTGGGGACAGTGATGACCGCTGCTGTCACCTTGTAGACAGGAGGGGACACTTTGGTTGAGCTGCTAGCTCTGGCTGTGTGATGAGGCTGAACACTCACCCTCTCTGAGCCTCCTTTTCCAAGTCTGTAAATCGTGAAAGTTTTTCCCTCAAGTGGGGTGAGGACAGAATGAACACGCTGATTGAGTGAACTGATGGGGAGAGCAGGTCGCACGAGATGCCGGTTAACTGCAGGTACAGAGCTTATCGGCATGACTTCTGGCTTGTGTGATACATGCACTGTGGGGGAGAATAAGGCCATGCAGCAGGAATACAAATATTCTCAACTCTTTGCTGGCTTCTGGACAGACTCTTCCGTAGGAGAGCTTCCGGGGACCCCAGTCTCCTACCCACATTCTTGCGATGATTTTCAGACAAGCAAATGTGGAGGGTTCCATTCCTCTCGCATGGCTGGTGCTGGGTCTTGCTGGCGGAGGGGTGAGCAGACAAGGGGCAGGAGAGGCCAGAGGCAGGAAGGGATGCCCCCCCTTTAAAAAAATTTTTTTTAAGTTTATTTATCTTTGAGAGAGAGTGTAAGCAGGGGGGGGGCAGAGAGAGAGGGAGACAGAATCCGAAGCAGGCTCTAGGCTCTGAGCTGGCTGTCAGCACAGAGTCCAGCGCGGGGCTCGAACTCACAAACCATGAGCTCATGACCTGAGCCGAAGTCGGACGCTTAACCGACTGAACCACCCAGGCGCCCCTGTGATGCCCCAACTTGAATTCCGTCAGAACGCAGGTGTGGGCCAAGACCCCTCCCATGCTCTGCAGGTGAGCGGGGAGGGGTGTGACCATGCTCTGTGGGTGAGAAGGAGGGGTGTGACCCGGATTAGTCTCCAGGGCAGAGTGAAAGTCAGATCTCACTGCTGAGTGATGCTGGAGCAAGAACGTAGGAANAGGAGGCCGGAGCAACCCCAGACTCCGAACTCCAGGGCAGGAGTGAAATGAAAGTCTCAGGTGTCCCTCAGAACCCAAGGAAAGTGCTCCGGCTCCCTGAGCTCCATGTCTGCACCTGCCAAATGGGCACAGTCCACCCCCGTGAGCAGCTTCTACCTGAGATGATCAGTTTAGCCCCCAGTACAGGGCCTGGTTCGCTCTTACTTCCCTCTCGCACCTTCTGCAATCACCTCTCCAGACCTCAGTCTCCTTATTGGGGAGACGGAAGAGGCATCTTGCTTAGAGAAGCCGTAAAGGCAGAGGTGGGGCCCCTCGGTCCCCCGAGCCCCACAGATGCTGAGTCGGGGGGCTGAGGGGAGCTGACCCTGCTCTGGAGAACATTCACTCCTCCCCCGGCAGCCCTCCTGGCCTGTGCCCTGTGGTTCTTGACTCTCAGGCTCTGAGGAAACAGGAGATCCAAGCCCCCGCTCAGATCTCACCTGTCTCCCGTGACGGATCCTCGGAGGTCTACCTGCCGCCCACCCGCCCTGGGCTGAAGAAAGGAGTTTTCTTGGTGTTTGTCCAGATCCTCAGCCACTGCATTAGACAAGACAGACCCCAGAGGCTTTCTCTCCATGAGGGGAGATCAGTCTGGGGTCTCAGGCCTTCACTGAGCGAAACACCGGGGAGAGGGTTTTCCGCCTTCAGGGAATAAACAGACCGATTACAATTCAGAAAGTGTACGCGGTACCTGGAACAGAGGTGGGTGCGTGTAACATTGTACATGTATGTAAATATGTGTACACCTCCAAGCATTTCTTCACCAGGTCCCTGTGGTCTCCAGTCTAGGCCACCGCCCCGTCCTTCTTGGGCCAGAATAGTAAATACCCATATCGTCATATACGCACATATGAGATGGTAATATTCTCACGTGGTGTTAACGCGGGACAGAATTCCAACCACTTTGCGTGTTTCAACTCATTTATCCTCTAAAGCAGCCCTCGTTTCCATTGTATGGCTAGGCATGCAGAGGCACCAGAGAGGTTAAGTAACCTGCCCGAAGTCACACAGCAGTTAAGTGGCCGAGCTGGGATTTGAACCCAGGGAGTCAGCCCCAGAGCCCGTGCTTTGTATCTGCTACTCTCTCGGCCCTCACCACGGCAGCCTCTGACGGGCAGAATCAAATCCACCCACAAAATCAGCCCCTCCAACTGACCTTCACTTGGTCTCAATCAACCCTTCTTCCCCACTGAAAACCCTCCAGGGGCCTCCAGTTGCCTTTGGGGGGAGCAGTGAGCACCCCTGGGCAGTTCTGCTGCCCTCCCCTGCCTCGGTTTTAGAAGCGGCCCCTTGGCAACTCGCTTTTGAGATCAATATCTCTCGGTCTTCTTTAGTATAAAGCCTCCTTTACAACATCAAAATAATTCCTGAACCAAGTATGTGACAATCTACTTTGAGTCTCCACTCATTGAGGAAACAGCTATCAATACATTTGATAAATTGTTATATGTGATATGTATATATGTGATATGTATATACGTGATATGTATATATGTGATATGTGTATATATGTGATATGTATATATATATGATATGTATATATATGTGATGTGTATATATGTGATGTGTGTATATGTGATATGTGTATATGTGATATGTATGTATGTGATGTGTGTATATGTGATATGTATATATGTGATATGTGTATATATGTGATATGTGTATATATGTGATATGTATATATCTCCCAAGATCCTACAGGTTCCCGAGGCATTGTTGTCGCTTCCCCTGGGAAGTCCTCCCTGATTCATCACCCCACCACTGCCCAGCAAATAGCGCTGCTCCCTTGCTTCTGCACCGCGGCTGGTCCTCTGTCATTGGTCACGTGACACTGTCTTGTCACTGTTTGTTTGCAAACACTGTTGCAGAATTTGGCCACAGAGCACAGGCATTTTGGCTTCTATAAGACCCAGATTCTGGTCTTGGCTCTGGCATCTTCTGGTTTTTGTGAACTTGGACAGATCCCTTCACTATTTTTGAACATCAGAATGTTCATACCACCTGTCTCCCCAGCATTTCCTAAGTCTTTCTGATAACAGAGCCTTCCTTTTCTTCCCTCCCCCTCTCTTTCTCCCTTCCTTCCTCCCTCCCTCCCTCCCTTCTCCTTCCTCCCTCCCTCCCTTCCTTCCTTCCTTCTTTCCTTCCTTCCTCTTTTTCTCTCTCTCCCTCCCTTCCTCCGTCCTTCCTCCCTCCCTCCTTCTTCCCTCTCTCCCTCCCTCCGTTCTCCCTCCTTCCTCCCTCCCTCCCTTCCTTCTTTCTTTCCTTCCTTCTTTCCTTCCTCTTTTTCTCTCTCTCCTCTCTCCCTCCCTCCCTCTCTTTCTTTCTTTCTTTCTTTCTTTCCTTCTTTCTCTTCTTTCTTTCTTTCTCTCTCTCTCTCTCTTTCTCTTTCCCTTCCTCTCCCTCCCCCATTCCTTCCCTCCCTCCGTCCCTTCCCTTCCCTGTGTTTTAGAATAAGGAATCTATTCCATGTGACTTGAGAGAGCTACAGCAGTTGGCATGTGTCCAGACCTGACCAAGAAAAGTGCTCCATCCCCTGGTCACAGCGATTGGTTTTAAAGATGGGCACGAAGCTCCAGCCAAGCTAATCCACACCTGTCTGGAACTTTGTGCAAGAAAACAGAAAAAGACTGTCTCTTCACACACGGGTTGCAGAGTATGTTATAGTTCTAGAAGGGAGGCAGCCATCTTAGCCACTGCAGAGAGAGAGCCTATCTGAGGAAAAGAGAGGAAGATGGAGCCTTGAGTATATCCTACGTGCCCCTTGATCCAATTGTTCCTGAAAACAGAGGCACACGTTGGCTTCCAGTTACAAAAGCCAATAAATCCCCCACCCCCATCTTTTCTTTGAAGCCTAAGTTAGCATAAGCCAAGTGGATTTCCCTCGTGACGGAGGAATCCCGATGGTCTGTTGGATGAGTGGTTCCTGACAAACTATGCTTCTTACTACTCATGTCCTTGTGTTATCATCCCTCTGGACGACAGGGCGGGGCTTGCAGCTTGCGTTCCTCGTGGAATGGGCTGGAAGGAACGCTGTGCCAGCTCTGGGCTCACACCTGAAGAAGGCCTGGCGGTTTCGTGCTCTCGCAAGCCCTGGGCTGCCCTGTAGGTTTGGGTGTCCTGAGGGGGAGACAGCGTGGAGGCGCTGCATGACGGGGGAGAGGTCCAGCCCCCACGCAGAGCGAGGGAACCCCAGCTTCCTGCTGTCCTGGCCCAGCCCAGCCCCTGGTGCACCTGCCAAACTGTACGGCTGAGTCCCATTCAGATGACAGCCCTGGAGGGATGGGAAGAGGACAGCTGTGTTGAGCCACTGTGTTGGGGAGGGACTCATGACACAGCAAGAGATAAGCAAAGCGCTGACCAACACCCTACTTCCCAGGTTCCTTGTTAGAAGAAGGCAAGATGGGGCGTGTAAATTGCTTAGCACAGCGGAAAATGCTCCTTAAGTATCAGACTCTTCTTTTTCTTCTTGTTGTTGTGATTACACATTTGTTGCCCAGATTAGATCATGAGCTCGCTGAGGGCGACGAGTGCGTTCTATGCATTGCTGACTCCCCGGGATGTAGCACAGGACTTGGCATATGTTGGTTTCAATGAATGAATGGATGGATGGATGGAGGTCGAAGGGAGGCATTTGCAAAGTGCAAAGCCCAGAGTCTTATGCATAGTTTGTCCTTAGCATGTGTTGCTTGATCTGAACATACTTCAAATAGCATTCAATCCAAAGGGTCTACGGGGTACTGAGGGCCAGACAGCTTTCCAGGGCACAGATCTCCTCATGACAACTCAGCGACTCAGGCTGGGGGAGGTCCCACTGCCCCGTGGCTGCACCATCCAGAACACAGGCCTATTGGTTGGCACATTAGAGGAACACAGGGCATGGAGAATACTACCATGGCCCTTAAACTCTTTCCCGTAAAAGGGATACCCATTTCATTGGCCAAAGCTGGTTACATGGCCCCATCTGACTTCAAGAAGCAGGAAATGCAGTTCTTCCCTGTGGCCCAAAGGGGAGGTGACTCAGAAATACTAGTGAGTAGTAAGGGTATCTACTCTTCCATCCCTCGGCCGTTCATCTTGGAGAGTCAAGGCCATGTACACATATGGCCGCTGGAGGGTCACACGTATGACAGCAGGGTGTTCTCAAGGTCAGGGAGCTTCATCCACCGAATGGCCATGACATACACGCAAGACAGCCAGCTGCTGTACCTCTCAGATAAGCTCTGGGCATTGGGAATAACAAGGCTCATACTCCATGCTTCTCATTAAAAGTTTTTATGAATATAATTTATTGTCAAGTTGGTTTATATACAACATCTAGTGCTCATCCCAAAACTGTTTTAATTTGTATTTATTTTTGACTAAAATTTTTTATGCTTATTTATTTTGCGAGAGAGAGACAGAGTGCAAGTAGTGAAGGGGCAGAAAGGGAGACACAGAATCTGAAGCAGGCTCCAGGCTCTGAGCCATCAGCCCAGAACCCAACATGGGGCTTGAACTCACAAACTGCAAGATCAAGACCTGAAGCAAAGTTGGACGCCCAACCGGCTGAGCCACCCAGGAGCCCCTAACCTTGTTAAATTCTTATTAATAACCTTGTCAAGGAGGCATTTGATCCCCACTTTATGGATGAGAAAACTCAAGTGCAGAGAAATTAAGTGAACTATGCCCAATCCCATGACTAACAAAAGGCAGCATTAGGATTTTTTCTTTTTTATGAATGGCCATTTACTTATTTATTTATTTTTATTTATTTATTTTTTAGAGAGAGAGAGAGAGCGTGAGCAGGGGAGGGTCTGAACTGGCTGTCAGCACAGAGCCTAACGCTCAAACCCAAGAACCGTGAGATCATGACCTGAGCCGAAGTCAGTTGCTCAACCGACTGAGCCACCCAGGCGCCCCAGGATTTTTTCTTTTAAGTGGACTTGACGCCCAGAGCAGAACCCAATGTGGGGTTTGAACTCATGACTCTGAGATCAAGACCTGAGTTGAGAGCAAGGGTTTGACATTTAACTGAGGGGGCAACCCAGACGCCCCACCATTAAGATTTAAACTTAGGTCTTTCTGCCCCCAAATCCTGTGCTATGAGATGCCACATCGCACCAGAGCCATGTAGGACCAATGAGCTGGTCCAGTACCTTGTCCAGGGGACAGAGGGGCGGCAGGAATAGTCTCCTAAATGAGGCCAGAAATGAGCACGTCCATCCCTCTGTGAACCAGGACCTGCTGGTGTAACGAGGCTCCAGTGTGTCCTTGCTGATTATCATGAAGAATCTTTCCCAAGCACTGTCTCCTGGGATGGAAATAGACTTGTAACTGTCACATCAATGGAGCAGGTATAACGAGAAAGCAATTTTTTCTCCCCCCACCCCAACCTGATGCCACGGGGCTAGACCCTGTCCTGCTCCTAGAGGAAATTGTCCCACTCATAGGTGACTGGTAGTCACCTCAAATCTGCCAGTTCAGTAACTAGCATGTCCACTTTTATTTAATAATCAAAACTCCAGGCTTGACTCAGAGGCAAACTTTTACCCCTCCTCTGGCTAGAGTGCGATGCGGGAAAGGGGGGACAGGGCCCAACTTTTTCTGGCTCCTTGCTTTTCACTTTTACCGCTCATCCCTGACTTGCTAGGAATTGAACGGGAGGGGGCGGGGAACTTCTTACCTCTCTGTTACTCTTGGGAACGGATGTTGGCTCTTCCTGAGTTTGGCAGAGGTTCAAAGCTGTCTTTCAGGAGACCCTTATGTGGGTCCTTTGGCCATGCGCACTGCTGGTGACTCCACCCCCTTATGCGGGTGATGCCTCTCAGGAAGGACAGTCCCCTCCTGATCCTCGACCACTCCAGCAGGTGTCTGCCGAGGCCTTTTCACCCCTCCAGGCTGTGGCCAGTGACAGGATCTAAGATGATCTCATGCTTGTTCGCTCTCCTGTGTGAAATAAACTCCCTGGACAGCATGAGACTTTCTGTAGTTGGGAGTACAGTGACTTGCCGGTCAGAGTCCTGTGCTCTCTGCCTCTGGCCATTTCAGTACAGCAGACAGCAATCCGCAGGGCCATAAGTATCCAGGATACTTGGGCCAACCTTTCCCACCCATCTGCTTGGAGCTTCTCAAGCCCCCCATGGTGGGTTAATCTGCAAAGAGCCACAAATAGCCCCTCCCACCTGTACATGCTGTTGATCTCAGCAAGAGATAGTTTGTTCTTCTGCTCCTTTGACATGTGGGGATGAGCATATGACTTACTTTGACCAGTTGAAATGGCACAAACAAATTGTATACATTTTGGGGGCGCCTGGGTTGCTCAGTTGGCTAAGCATCTGACTCTTGATTTCAGCTCAGGCCATGGTCTCACGGTTCTTGAGATCGAGTCCCGCATTGGGCTCTGCGCTGACAGCGTGGAGCCTGCTTGGGTTCTCTCCCTCCCTCTCTCTCTCCCCTTCCGACACACACTCTCTCTCTCAAAATAAATAAATACACTTTTTTCTTAAAAAATTGTGCAAATGTTGGAGCCTGGCCCCGAAGACACCGTGTGGGGTCACCCTTGCTCTTCTGGGATCCAGCCACCATGGACAGAAGCTCAGGCTAGACTGCCGAGTGATGAGACACCACACGAGAAAAGAGAGGGCCGGCTGCCCCCCGCCATGCCAACTTCCCCAGCTCTCGGGGTGAGACATGAGGGGCTGATGCCCTGTGGAACAGAACTTCCCAGCAAAGCTCAACTGACCCACAGAGTCATGAGACATCATACATTGCTGTTTTAAGCCACTAATTACAACATTAGAAAACTTACATAGAAATTGGCACCTAGAAGTGGGTGCTGCTGTAACCAAACCTAAAAGGCAGGACATTGGCTTTGGGACTTGGTGGCAGGTGGAGCCGGGAGGGTGGGGAGGAGACCATAAGATCAGAGAGATACTTGCTCCTGGAGGTGACAGAAAGGGGGTCCTTTTATGTTAGCAGCGAAACTTTTAGCAACTCTGTTCCCTCCAGTGGTACAGATGATGAACACATACCTCATGAATGCGTGGGTCCTCTAAGGAGATTTTCAGGCAGAATGTTGAAAGGGACAGCTGGCTTCTTTTAGCGATATATAACAAGGGATTGCAAGAGAGGGATAATTTAAAGAAGGAACTGATCAGAATTTTGAGGAACTGAGGGCCCAGGAGAGTCTCTCCAATCTGCAAACACTTCTCAAAGTAAGAAATAGTCTCAGGATAAAGATAGAACATGGTGCGGGGTGGGGGTGGGGGGGTTCCTGCCCATAATATATGGCCTCAGGACAAAGATCATGTCAAGGCTGTAAAACCTCTTTTCAGATTTTTTGAAATGTTTAAAATTGTTCCTCATAGACCCTCTCAAGTAGACAAAGGGTTTTAAAAATCTTAAGGGCGTTTTCCCACACAGCCCGCCATGTTCAAAGTAGAAGAACTCTGATATGGAAGGAACTATGGCTGGGTCTTCACAGGCACAGAGTAAATGCCAATACGATTCATGGAAAATGTACAATGTTTTTAAGGAAAGTGCTTGGTGATAGAGCCAGTAGCCTGGACTCAGAGACACAGTTCAAGTGGAAAAGAAGTCTCTGGAATCTCAACTTTCCATAGTTAAGAAGCAAGTTGAGAAAGCTACTCTGCTGCAGATATGGGCCATTTCTTCTAGAAAAGGAAAGACGACTCAGAGGGTAGAGCTAAGAGCCCAGAGGGCAGACCAAGAGCCAAGGAAAATGTGGATTAGGGAATTCCTCCCTAGTGAGGTGCCCTCGGTTAAGGGGAAGCATGTGCCCAGCTGGATTTCCAGATTTTCTATGAACCAGTGACTGCTACGTGCTTCTCTTTACTTCCCATTTTGAATGGGGGTGTCTATTGTGGCTATTTCATTGCTGTCTCACTATCGTATGCTGGGCAGAGGGAGGGGAGGCAAGAAAGTTGTCTTTTTGGTTCACAAGTCTGTGAATCACAGGAAACTGAACTTGAGGAGCTATTTCTGAGGGTCTTCATCTGCCCTTTGGACCTGACTGAAACCATAAGAACCTGGGCTGAAAGCCTGATGTCAAAATGAGATGAGAATTTGGAGTCCAGGGAGAGAGGGAGTGTGCCTCACATGTGGGCTATTTCTGGCCAAAGGGCAGACTAGGATGGATTAAGGACAGTTGAGAACCCTTTGCATCTCCTCTCATCAAGAAGTAGAGTCTATTTCCCCTCTCTTTGATTCTAGGCTGTTCTGTGACTTGCTTTGACCAATACAATGCAGCCAAAAGCCCATCACCCTGTGTAGACATCTGATCACCCTGCTGGATTCAGTGAGAGACCTTGGCGGGTGAGAGACATCAAGGGGGAGAGAGAAGCCCAGCAAGCCCCCAGCCATTCCAGGCTGTCTTTGTGGTGCCAGAGGTGCTAGCAAAACAGCTCGGAACCTGTAACACTTGCTGAAGCAACTTAGCCAGTACCCCATGGAGTGGACATGAGCTGTTCCCACCAAGCCTTGCCCAGTTGCATAATAATGAACATGTAAATAGTTGCTGCTGTTTTAAGACACTAGATGTAGGGCTGAACACTTATTCAGCAATAGAATACTGACACAGAGGTTGGCAATAGAAGTGGGATGTGAACTCAGATGAGTATCAGTTCTACTGGCAACACATGTCTAGTGGGATTTCAAGTTGCCATGGCCCATTGGCTGCCATGCACCTTCCATTTGTTCTCTTCTCACTTTTTTTTTTTTTATTTCTAGGAGAGAGAGAGAGACAGCATGAGCAGGGGAGGGTCAGAGAGAGAGGGAGTCACAGACTGAAACAGGCTCCAGGCTCCGAGCTGGCAGTCAGCACAGAGCCCGACGCGGGGCTCGAACCCACAAACTGCGAGACCATGACCTAAGCGAAAGTCGGATGCCTAACCGACTAAGCCACCCAGGCGCCCCTCTTCTCACTTCTTAATGATCTTATCCCGGTCTCACCATTCTGCGTTCGGTGTGTGTGGATACAAGACGGGTGCAGATCCTTTTAGTTCTTCAGTCACTGGGTCAGGAAAAGATGTATCTAAGGAACCTCATCTGCCTCTGGGCCTTGAGTGGATGTCCAGATTGGATGACGCTTTGCGGGGATCTTGAGAGAGAGTGGGTGTATTTTGCCTGCTGGAGAATTGTAAACTTCCAGAGGGAAGACTGTAGTAGATTATCTCCAAAGATGGCCACCAACAATTTCTCCCACCTTTGCATGTGTACACCACTCCTCCCATAGAAAGGAATCTATTTCTCCATCCCCTTGACTCTGAGATGTCCTTGTGACTTGCATCAACCAACAGAATGGGCAGAAGTCACACTCTGTGAGTTTCAGAGCCCAGGCAACAAGATGTCTTACAGTTTCCACCATTGCTTTCTTAGGATCCAGCCTCCATGTAATAGAGCTGGAATCAAACCAATGAATGATGAGAGCCCATGTGGAGAGAAAGAAGGAGGGAGGCCCAGCGTATCCATCCACCTCAGACTTGTGGGTGAGGCCTGCTTGGGCTTGTAGTTACAGCCAGAATCCCAGGTGAGTGTAGCCCACATGACTGACCCCAGACGACACCCCATGGAGTAGAAATCTACCCGACTACCCAATCCAAAGCATCATTAGAAACAGTATTATCATTGAAGGTTAAGTTTTGAGATGGTCTTCCCAAAATAGTAGATGATCAAAACACACCTCAACAATTTCTCTTTGGGGTTGGGGCACGCAACCTTCCAAAGACTTCCTCTAAAGAGAAATCTACAATCTTCAACTTCTCTGTCTCTCTGACTTTAACCATTTTAAAGGTTCCAAAGGATAGGCTAAGAGTCACAAAACTGTTGACCTTCCCGTTTCTGTAAGACCAGCATCAGGGTCTAGTACAGGGGATGGCAAACTGTAGTCTAAATGCAGTCAACTCCTTCTAAAAAAAAAAAAAAAGATTGTGAGCTCTGGCTCCACGAAGCCTAAAGTATTCACTACCTGGCCCTTGAGGAAGAAGAGTGACAATCTAGAATCCCACTTTGGAACGTGAAAAATAGTTGGCAGCTCTTGTCTTGAACCATCAGCTAAAAATTAGTTGGAAATACTTTCATCTAATACTTACTGTTAAATTTTTACTTAAGTAAGTAAATACTGTTTCCGGTGTTTCATGAACAGAGCATTCCGTGGCCCAATAAACTTGAAGAATATACACTGCAAAAGCAAAAGTTAACTAAGATTCTTTTATTGCAGGCTTCTCTCCACCAGGGCAAGATGCAGCCTACAACACACTATCTTCCTAAATATTCCAGAACTTTTTCTGCTGGGGCGTCTTACCACCGGATTTGTGTTCCCTACGACATGCTGTGGGAATTCCTGGTTCCTAATACAAAAGATGGCGGACGTCCCGAAAAACGCCATGGAGCCAGACTGAATTCTTTTTTTTTTTTTAATATTTTTCATTCGTTTCTAGGAGAGAGAGAGAGAGACAGCGTGAGCAGGGGAGGGTCAGAGAGAGAGGGAGTCACAGACTGAAACAGGCTCCAGGCCCTGAGCTGGCAGTCAGCACAGAGCCCGATGCGGGGTTCGAACCAACGAACCGCGAGATCATGACCTAAGCGAAAGTCGGACGCCCAACCGACTAAGCCACCCAGGCGTCCCGGAGCCAGGCTGAATTCTTGATCTTATGTCTTCATCTTAACCTTCTTCCCTCTTTTTAGGGATTTATCTGGTTTAAGATTATCTGGTTGTCCGGCCCTCTGGTCATAAATAGTTTAGTAAAACTTTTGAGTTTTCAATAGTATTAGGGCTCTTCTAGAAGAGTCTAATGGAATGATTTCTGGTTATAGTTTAATTCATACTAGGCTGTGAGAGACTTATAGTTCTTTGGCAGAGATGAGGAGAGGGTTGGGGATTTAGCTTTGGAAGGATGACAGGGAAGGGCAAAGTTGAATCCAGGGATGCTCGCTTTTTCTCTCTCTCTTTTTTTTTTTTTTTTTTTGGTCACCATCAAAGTTGTGGTTTGTCACTTAGCACCTCTCCTGTAACTGCTCTGTGATTGTCTGGAGTTCCTTCCAAGCAGATTTCTTTATGATCAGAAGGGATATTTTATGCCAGGAGGAAATGAATCTGCACAGACTCGCTGCCGATTCCCCTGACATGACGGGCTCCTCTGTCAAGGGATGTTTTAACTTCCAGTTCTTTCTTTGATTACATCTAAAAGGCCCTGGCAGTCCTGAGCCGTCATTTTGGCTTCTGTTAGCCTTTCTCTCATGTTTGCCGTCATCCCCGTAACTAAAAAGAATGAGCTCGCACTGGACGTGGTAGACAGATGCTCTTCTCTCTTTGCGAAGCTAATTTTGCATGGAGGGAGATGTATGCAAGAAGATAAAAAACTTGTTGAAAGATGCCATGGTCGTGTCTATGTGTGGCTCAATGAAGAAGTGCATTTGCACATATGTCGTTTCTGGATGCTTCATGCAAAGAACCTAGACATGGAAAGTGGTCATGATTTACCCCCAAGAAGCAGGATTTTCTACAATTGGCACAAAATTTCTACCTCTGATTCAGTGAAGCACCGTGAGTAACCAGGAGGCAGCTTTACTGTCATACACTGCTCCGTATGTTCAGTGAAAACCACACCGAGTGAGGCGTGGCCATGGCGACATATGTGCACAGTGTGGTGGTCCAAGTGAGACTTCATGGTGGAAGTTGAGACTTAACGATGGAATCCTTGGGGCGATACCTGGTCTGGGGGCCCTCCCTCTGCAGAAATGAATGATGGACCTATTTCTGTGTAGGGGACTCTGCGTGTGTGTGTGTGTGTGTGTGTGTGTGTGTGTGTGTTTGTGTGTGTGGTTGTCAAGTCACTGAGCTATAGGTGGACTCCCGGGCTGGTCCCAACACTCCTGTCTCAGCCATCCCTAGAGGTGTCTATGTGCCTCACCTGTCACGACTGCAGAGAGAGCCGGGAGAGGGCAGTGTGCTATGATCTTTTATAATCCCTCCTCCCGTGAGCCCGCGAGCCAACACTGGCTTGCACGGTTGGCTCAGCTCTGGGTGTGCCGATGGATCATTCCACTTCTGGAGCTTTCTAGCCCTGAGAGTCAGGCCTGATCTGTGGTGTCTGCACAAGACAGCCACTCCTGCCCTGTCCTCAGAGATGAGGCAGAGCGGCTGGGGCCGAGCCCTGGGACGAAGGGTCACGGCAGGGCCCACACAAGGAGCTTGTTGGGCCTGAGCCCCTGGTTGTGATGGACGGGCTTCCTCTCTGCAGGTGAGAAAGGATGCAGTTTGGGCTGGGTGGACCTTGCTGCATGTGACGGTGCCCAGAGTGGGGAGGGCCTGGTGCAGGTCCCCAGGATGGAACGGTGGCGGCGGTAAGCGCCTGCAACACCACCGTCAGAGCTTGCGTGTAGCTACCAGAGTCCCCTTAGCAAGAATCCCTGTCTGGCTTTTCCTGCGTGCAGGCTGCCAAAATGCAGGCCAAACCCCGTGAAGATGGAAATTAGATCGCTTTGCTCCCAATTCCCAACCTTCCATGACTCCCTGTCACAGGTGCAAAGAAATCACTGTTCTCTCCCATGACCGACACCTACAAGTCCCTGGGTGTCCCAGCCACTGTCCCTCTGACCTCACTGCCCACCCCACGCTTCTCCTCCACCTCGCTCTGCCCTGACGGCCTGCTGGTCCCACTACACACCATGCGTGTTCTGATCTCTGGGCCTTGGCTCTAGCTCTCTCCTCCTCCCAGACCCTCCTTCCCCCAGATACCTAGGCTCGTGGCTCTACTGCTCTGTGCAAACATCGCCTCATCGGAGAGGCCTTGCTGGCCTCCATGTCTTCTACAGCATTAAGGCCTCCTCTTCTCCACTTCTCTCTTTCTCTTTCCTTGCTCTCTTCCCTTCAAGGCTTTTCTGCTACCCAGTGGGGGATCGCATACTTACCTGTCCATCATTTGTCTCCCCGCCCCCAAGAAAGAAAACCTCAATTCATCATTCATCACCAGCATGGTGCCTTGTAGACAAAGTACTCAGTAAATGTTTGCTGGACGGATGAATCCTTGAGATGGGTGGGTGGAACTCAGTGAGAGTGGCTTCCTGGTGGGGGGGGGAGGGGACAATGGTGTTTCTGAGGGAAGGAAGATGCTGGGAAGGACGGGGAGAGCTTGACCCTCAGCCCTCAGAACAGATGGGGCGTGGCTGCTCCCACCGCTCCTCAAAGAGGTGCATCTGATACACCAAGTTTAATTTAGCCGATGTCTTGGCTGCAAGCAAGAGCTGGTAAATTTAGTTGGAGGATTAAGGAACGTAAAAGATGCGTAGCTCCTTAAAAGGAGCTGGGTGTCAGGGGAGAAGCAATACTGGGCGCACCCCGAAGTTGGCCGTGAAAGGGGAGGTGATGCTGGGGGAACAGACCACAAGGTCACGGGTGCTGAACCTCCTGAGGGAACAGTATCTCCGCGTGCCGGAGGGGTGATGATGGCCAGCCCAGGGACACAGCCCATTCCTGAGGGGCCTGGCAACCCAGAGCAATCCCTTCAACCCGCTGACAAGGAGAGGGGCGGCTTTAAAGCCATGGGGCTGCCCAGACATCACAAATAAACAGATCACCAGATGTGACCCTACAAAAATGTAAAACTTCTGCTAGGAAAAAAAAAAAAAAGCCATCAGTAGAGTCCAAAGCAAACAACAAAATGGAAAGAAACGTATTTGCCACACACACCGTAGAAAAGTGCCACTTGTCCTTATAACAGGCTTGTAATCAATGAGAAAATGGTGAACAGTCTAATAGAACAGAAGGTGTCAGGACATAACAGGAGGGTAAAAGGAGAAGAGATACACGTGGTCAATAAACGTATAAAACTATGCTCAGCCTCATGTAGCATCAAGGAAACACAAATCAAAATGAAATATGGCAAAAATTTTACAAGTGTGATATCCATTGATGGCAACAAGAAGAAGAAACATAAATTTCCCTGTTAAGAGGGAAATTTGGTGATTTCCATGCAAGTTAAAAATGCAGAAGCCCTGGGGCGCCTGGGTGGCTCAGTCGGTTAAGCATCTGACTTCAGCTCAGGGCGTGATCTCACGGGTTCGTGGGTTCAAGCCCCATGTCGGGCTCTGTACTGACAGCTCAGAGCCTGGAGCCTGCTTTGGATTCTTTGTCNAAGGAATATTTCTTTCAGAATATTTTGGTAAGAGTGAAAATAAACAACTTACATTTCTGTTGATGGGAGACACTTATGGATATGATGAAATATACTGTGGAGTTTTTTCTTTTTAATGATATACGTTATTTATTTTTATTAAAAAATGTTTATGAGGTTAACCTGGATCACAGAGTGATTAACCCATTTTATTTTCTGACTTAAAAAAAAGCCTATTAGATGAGCACTGGGTGTTATATGGAACCCAACTTGATAATAAACTATTTAAGAAAAAAACCCCTATTATGTATAATATAAAATAGAATATAAAAACATGCAACTGCTTTGGGACAAGCCAAATTCCAGACAAGTGGTCTGAAGACTGAATCTGAATGACTTTGCCATTTGCTAGGTTGTGTAATGATTAGGGGTAAGACACACCATTTCTTTGGACCTCAGTGTTTTCATTTGTAAAATGGGAGGAATGTTCCTGTTCTGTATTGTGATTTGGGGTGAGTGATTTTACTCTCTGAGACTTGGACTTTTAATCTGTAAAATATGGATAATAATTTACTCACTTTACTGGATTGTTATGAGGGGTAAATAAATTCAATGCATGTAAAGTATTTAACACAGCATCTAAGTAGGAAGTGCCAAATAAATGGTGATGATGGTGATGTTGGTGATGAGGAGGAGGAGGAGGAAGATGATGGTGGTGATGACGGTGATGATGATGATGATAATGATGATGATGATGATAGATGATGATGATATTGGTGATGATGATGGTGATATTGGTAATGGTGATGATGGTGATGTGATGATGATGGTGATGTTGGTGATTGTGATGATGGTGATGATGATAGTGATGATGATGGTGATGGTCATAGAAGAGGAGATGGTGGCAGAAGAGGAGGAAAAGAGAGAAGATCAGGAACAGAGGAGGGACCACGATGGGGAGAATGAAGAGGAAGAGGGAAGGAAAGACCAGCTGGAGACCCCTGTATGTGAGTACTTTACATTCCTTAGTTCATGCAGTTGTTCTAATTATGCTGTGAGGTCTACACCCAAGCTGACCACTTGTGTGCATTTTGTGATCAAGGAAACAGAAGTCAGAATTGTGACTCACCTAAGGCCACCCTCCAGGCAATTGTCAAGCCAGCATTTGGCTTGTAATCTTTTTTTTTCTTGATAAAGAGACAATATTTAGGGGTGCCTGGGTGGCTTAGTCGGTTAAGCGTCTGACTTTCGCTTAGGTCATGATCTCGCGGTTTGTGGGTTCAAGCCCCGCGTCGGGCTCTGTGCTGACTGCCAGCTCAGAGCCTGGAGCCTGTTTCAGTCTGTGACTCCCTCTCTCTCTGACCCTCCCCTGCTCACGCTGTCTCTCTCTCTGTCTCCTAGAAATAAATAAACATTTAAAAAAAAAGAGAGAGAGAGAGACAATATTTGAAGACACAACCTTGAAGGTCCTTTTGGTTCCAAGCCTCCCCATGGCACCCAGCACAGTGCTTGGCACATCATAGGTGATCAATAAATGATACACGAATCAGAATTTATTTCTAAAAGAATTGTTATTCCCCCTAAGTTATGCTGTGGGAGTTGTCTCCAGGGCTGTGGGTCATTTCTTTGCAAGTCCCAGTGGGGAAGGCGGTCTTCCTTCCAGAGCGTGCAGGTCTCTAAGCTATCATCTCAACCCCAAAGCCACCCTTTTCTATGATTCACACTGTGGCATAGGGGCTGGAACTCTGCAAATCCATTTCTGAGCTGCCAGGCTCTCCCATTAGTGGGCACTAGAGGGAGACTGTGAGGTTGGAAGGGAGAAGGGGGCCTTGCCCTTTCCCTTCTGCTTGCAGTTCTGAGCGGCACCCAGCCTCACTCCTTCACCTTAGCAATGACCCTTCATCTTGGCGGCAGCGCTTGGTAACCATCTTCAATTTCTTCCAGCAACCCCCGCCCCCCCCAGCCCCATTGCATTCCCTCAAGGTCCCGGAGCCAGTTGGGTAGTGTCCCTGCCTCAAGAAGTCCAGATCCCAGCTCTGTGGGGTCCCCTCTCTGAACTTGTAGATTCTAACACCTGTCCACCTGTCCAAACAATTCCCTGTAGCAAATTCTGTGTATTAAAATAATTGGTGTGCTTTCTTATTTGGGGCTAGACCCTGGCTGAGGCACAAGGTAAATTTGATTTGGGAAAAAGAGAAGAATCGGGTTGTCTGATTTTTGCATTTTGCATCAGACATAAGCCTTCACCATGCAGAAATGAGACGGATCTCATATGATTTACTGAGCTATCTCCCACCTCTTGGTTTTGGTTCTCTGTTTTTACCACCGTGACAGATAAGCGTGTGCGCATAATGAGACAAAGGTAGAGCCTGGAAAGTCCAGTGTCCCACTAGGCAACGGACAGACTTTCCCTGGGGTCTGGATTTGACCCCTCCCAGCACCTCCACTCTGGCCTCAAGGGCGGGAAGGGGTCACTGCTATCCTTTCAATGTTCCCAACCAAAGCCACCAACTCCTTCCTACATTTATTCTTAGAGTGGTAGAATCAACCTGAAACTGTCAAAAGACTTTAATAAACCCTAAAAGAGGGCAGCTGAGAATTCACACAAAGAGGGCATGAATTTAAGCAAGCCTTGCACGGCTCACCATCTAGGTTTGGAACGTGCTTGCAGCCTGCCCTTCCAGAGAACCCAGAGAAATAAACCATCTTTCCCTCAGTGACTAGCTCTTGGCCTGTGCCATTTGCCTCCAGGTGTGTGACAGGGATGCTGATAATGGTAAGTTCACGTATTAACTCAGTTAACCACCCTATGAGATAGACAGTATTCTTAGCCCCATCTTACAGATGACAAAACTGAGCCACAGCTAAGTGACTTTCCCCAAGGCAGTCTGCTGGTAAGTAGCCATCTGGGATTTGGACCCAATTAGCCTGGCTCCAGAGTCCCCCTCCTATCCAGACCTCTTAGATCCTCTCTCAGGGATGTTCCCCTTTTCCAGGTGGTTCACCCTTCAGAGGCATGGCCTCATTCTTGCAAACCACCATTGACCAAAAGTTTACTTCTTCACAAGGCTGCCTAGATTGTTGGAAAATTCCTTATATTGGGCTGCCACTTCCTCCTACTCGCTTCCACCTTTTGTTCTTGGAATTTCCTTGTGAAGACACACAGAAGGAATCTATGTTTCTTCAAAACCAGCATGAGTCTCTTGCTGCATTTTCTCACACTGTCTGGGACCATCCAGAGCCACCACCGCCAAGCAGCATGACCTTGGACAGGTACGTACCCACTCTTTGCCTCTGTTTCCTCATCTGTAAAATAGGAATCATAAGACTGTATACCTCGTTGGGTACCTTATACGCAAAGCCCCTTGGAGCAGTGATGAACGTACTCTCTTTTTTTTTTTTTAATTTTTATGTTTTATTTATTTCTAGGAGAGAGAGAGACAGCGTGAGCAGGGGAGGGTCAGAGAAAGAGGGAGTCACAGACCGAAAGAGGCTCCAGGCTCTGAGCTGGCAGTCAGCACAGAGCCCGACGCGGGGCTCGAACCCACGAACCGTGAGATCATGACCTAAGCGAAAGTCGGACGCTTAACCGACTAAGCCACCCAGGCGCCCCTGAACGTACTCTCAATAAAGGTGGGCTCCTGGTGTTTTTCTGCAGCCTTAACATCCCCAGTCTTCCAGACGGGAATGATATTGAACCTTGCTCAGTGCACAGCCAAGCATTTTGTGATCCTGCCCTCTGTCTGTCTGTCTCCACTGCTTGTCTCCTCAGACCCTATCAACCCTCCCCTGGATACATACTCAACCCACTCCCCGATCTGCCAGCTTCTAGTCTTGCTCTGCTCCAACCCACCTTCCCCTCGGCTTCCATGTTGTTCTCAATGAAACATAAACCTGATCTGGTCCTCCCCTGCTCAGATCCTCCCAGGACTAAGTTCAGCCTCTTTAGTGGGACTTACAAGGCTCTCCTTGGCCCGTCCCGTACTGACCTATCTGCCTATCGTGTCCTCCCTCCCGCTCCATTTTCAGCAAAATGAACAAACTCCTGGATCTCTGAGCCTCACCTGACTCTGAGCCTACCCGCCCCCCTGCTACCCCAGGGCCCAGCACAGAGCCTGGTATCCAGCAGGGACGCTGTTGAGCTCTGGTTGATATATGTGTGGGTGGGATAGCGCATCCAGTGAGTGCTCAGTAAGCCGGCTTGGCATCTGTGTCAGTTCACATCATTATTTTTTCCAGGGGTCATATTCAGAATCTGTAGCCACAGTTGTTGGGTTTGTGAGTAGTGGCCTGCAGGCCTTCTGATGTACCCGGCATTAACCCTTTAGTTGATGGATTGCGAGGAGGACCTGGGGGTCCAGGGGGAGAGTGGGGGAGGCCCAGACACCAAGAAGCAGGGCTTTTTAACACACTAGTAGAAGCATCTCAATATTTTACCAAAATACAGCTGTGCCTGTTTTCCCAGAAATCTCCTTCCCCATCCCTGGGCCCTGCTCCCTCCTCTCTCCACAGCCTCCCCTGGCCTTGTCTTTCTCTCTGCCCCACCCCCAGCCCATCACTATCCAGAGGCTTTTATTTTGAAGCCTTCTCAGGGTCCGGGTGACCCGTTTTTTTCCCAGAATTTGTCCACAGGGCTTGGAAAGGCTCCCTCCCAAATGGTACTGTGGACACCCATCTGGCCTGGTTCTTTAGCTTAAAGGTCCCTCATCCCGGGGCTGCACATGCAGGGTGATGACAGGGAGCACTCAGCCTGTTCCTCTCATCTTTCCCAGCACAGGCTACACGAGGAACAGGGGGTGGCATGCACGGCGATTTGACACCCAAGACCTTCATCTAAATAGGTTTGCAATTTGCATTAGCCTTTGAGACAACAGTTTAGTAACCACGTTTAGTAACCACGTTTAGCAATTATGTTAGAAAATGAAGGGGGTGGGTCCTCAGGTTGCAAGGATGGAGAGGTCCTGGGCTGCCTGGGAGCTGAGTGACCTTGCACCGGCCTCTGGGTGTCCACAAGCTCAGGTAGGATGACTCTCCAAAGGCAGCACCCCCTCTGCTGTGTATCTTCATGTTCTTTGTGGCCAGTGCACTGCACCAGATTCAGGGCCCCAGCCACGTGGTATAGGGAAACGTAGGCTTCAGGCAATGAGAAGGGATTTTCATCCCACCTCAGGACTCTGGGCAATTCATTCTCCAATCCAAAAGCCACAGGTTCCTCATCTGTGAAAAGAGAGGCATAACGCAAAAGAAATGTAAAGAATGTACATGGCTAGTTGGAAAAATGAAATACCTTTCACTCCTGGAGGCGGTGGTAGCGGATGGTTTCCTAGTTCAGGAAAATGACTTGATTAATTTTGGGGTCATTACAAAGGGGCAGCCTCCTGCGCACCATCTGGACGGAAGACGTTTGCACACACACAAAGCGAGAATCCCCTTTGCAGAGAAAAGGCAAGCATCGGTCTCTCCTCCCTTCTGAGCATTCGCTGACATTAGAGAGAAAAAAAAAGGAAAAAGCATAATCCCACAGAAACACAGGGACTAGAAAGGGAGTATCAAGGGATGAGAGATTGCAACACATTTTTGGAGTGGGCTTTGTTTGGAATGATGGTCATGTGTTTAGAAAGGCTGAAGAGACTCTGCGCACAGAGGGGCACACCGGGGAGGTGGGAAGACAGTGAGCCTCTAGAACCCCAATGGGGTCCAGAATGCAAGGTGAGCAGGTGGAGAAGATGATAGCGAGAGATGAGAGCCAGCAGCCAGGGGTTTACCCTTGAGCTTCTTGCAGGAGCTTATGCTCTGGAGATGGTAGAGAGTAGTCTTCAGGACACCAAGGTCGCCGGCATGACAGAGGGTGGGGGCAAGACATGGGGCTGAACACAGGGTATTCATTGGAAGTCTGCATCCCAAATGGTCAGAACATCTTCCTGGCCCTTCTGCTCTCAATGCACCCTAGCCTGCTCCTATATCCCAAGCAGAGAATGGGAGCCGCCAGACAAGTTACTGGAGAATTTACTAGAGAAAAAGACTTATATCGGCTACTGTTTCGGGGACTTCCCAACACTGTAGCTGCTTTTCTGTCCCAGCATTTAAATGGATGTTTAATGTTGGAACAAGTCAATCCACAAGTCCTCACCCACCCTTGCAGAGCTTCTGACCAGCTTTTCTCGTACCTATGTCTTAAATACTAGTGAACAACCAATGGGCATTATTGGACACATAAGGAAAGTTGCCAGTGTGGAACAGAGACACCAAACTAAAAAGATAAGAGAAGAGCCTGGAAGAAACACTGCCCCTCTCATTTGGACTCAAGAATGAATCACCTGATCCAGAATGATCAGTCAAGCCACAGAAGCGTGAGCACAAACAAATTGCCTGTAGTTGTGCATCACTGGAGATTTCCATGGTTTTTGTTACACAGCGAAAGCTGACTGATACAACCCAAAACCAAAAATGGGATGCTATGACAACCGAATAATCATAAAATAAGAGAGAGGTCTTAGAAATTTAATATAAGGTAGTTAAAAGAGGAATTTCAGGGACAGATTTGAAAAGTATGTCACAAAAATATCTTCAAGGATCTAACAGGAAGAAATGAAGATGGAAAATATGAAGAGAAGAAACAGAACACCAATCCGGGAGGTCTCACATCTGACTTAGAACATTTTTTTTAAAAGAGAGAAAACAGAAAATTATTCAAAAAAACAATTCAAGAAAACTTCCCCAGACTGAAGATCATGAGTGTCAAGACTGAGTACGCCCACCATAATACCAGTAAGATGAACAAGACATAATCCACACAACATCATGTAACCCCAGAAGACCAGAGATAAAGAGAAGGTTCCAAAATGTTCCAAAGAAAAAAGATTGAATGCAATGCAACAAAAATAAGAATACTGAATTCTCACTTTTACCGTAAAAGGAACCTGTTGCATATCTAACAATCAATGAATCAATCAAAAATAGCAATATAAGCTTTTCATTTAGATATACAGAGGAATTTAGGGGGAAAAATGGAAGGGGGTTAAGTAGTTCCCTTGGGGTGGGAGCTTTTCAATACTCCTCTTCCTTGCTGCCAACCAAACGCCTACACTTCTTATTCAAACACTGACAAGACAGCAACGAGAATTAACAGGTTTATTTGAAACCACTGGTACGGTGAAGAGTTGGAAGGAAGGGTCATGTAATGGGCAGTGCTCTGAGCCCAACGACAGAGACAGCTGGTGAGTAGTTTCCTGTTTCTGTTTTAGAGTATTTTTAAGTTTATTTATTTATTTTGAGAGAGAGAAAGGGAGAGAGAGAGAAGGGAAGGGGCAGAGACAAGAAGAGAGAATCCCAAGCAGGCTCTGCACCGTGCAGAGCTCAATGTGGGGCTCGAACTCGCCAACCATAAGATCATGACCTGAGCCAAAACCAAGAGTCAGAACTGTAACCGATTAACCGACTAAGCCACTCAGGCGCCCCCTGTAGAGTAGTTTCCTGCAGCAAGAGTGTGCAGAGCCCCCTTCCCTTCTGGTCATGCCTCCACCTTCCCTCCAAGTCTGTAAATGTGGCCTGGGGAGACTGAGGGGTGGGGCCCTGCCCCACATGGGACGCTGCCTGACTCAGGGCGGCTGGGGGGTTCAGGCGAGAGGATAATGGCTGCAGAGGAGAGAGGGCCCCTCTTCTTCCTCTTACTAGAGGGAGGAGGGTGCTGGAGAAAGTCTAGATCCTGCTATTAAGTGAAATGGGAAAGGATGTCCCCTCCTTTCACAGCTACACTGGTCTGAATGGTCTGAGCATCAGATGTCATCATGAGGGTTGGGGCTCCTAGGTGGCTCAGTCGGTTAAGCGTCCGTCTTTGGCCGAGGTCATGATCTTGCTGTTCCCAAGTTCAAGCCCCGCATCGGTCTCTGTGCTGACAGCTCAGAGCCGGGACCCTGTTCCGATTCTCTGTCTCCCTCTCTCTCTGCGCCCCCCCCCCCAACTTGCACTCAGTCTCTCACTCTCTCAACAATAAATAAACATTAAAAAATGTCATCAGGAGGGTAAAGCCCACCCTAAGACCTGCATGAAAGCAACACAGGGATTATCCTTAGTGCCCCAGGGCTCTAGGGAATCCCACATAACTTCTGGGTCTTAAGCACCTACTGTGTGCCAGGCAGATAACTCCCTTTCCAGGGGGTGGCATATAGTCTTTTAGGAGCAATCGGAGTTGGTCAGGCAGAGAAGGTGGGCATCATGGGGCACCCCCCTGCCTGCGACGCGGGCTGGAGTTGGAAAAGGAAAGGAATGAGATCGGGGTCAGCCTGGAGCCTGGCTTAAATGAGAACACTCTGGACTAGTTCTCTGGTGAGCTGGAGGATTAGAAGCCTCCGAGTTGGTTATTTTTAGGAAGGGCCACCTGCAGCCAGTGTGCGAGACAGACTGCAGGGCTGAGGTGGCATGGAAGGACCGGTCAGGCAGCCGCTGGAGCAGGGCAGGCAAGAGAGGAGGGAAGGCTGAATCATGAGCAGGCTGTAGGGATGGAGCGAGAGGGCAGCTGCGGGGACATTCGGAGATGCAGCCCATTCCTGAGGGTTGGACGTAGCAGCCGAGGGGGGACGAGAAGGCTGCGGTGGCTCCCAGGTCTCTGACTCTGGTGACGGGACAGATGGGTGCTCTGCAGAGCTAGGGGGCATCTGGGTGCAGTGGGGGGCCCGGAGGCAGCTGGGCAGCCTGGGAGACGATTGGGGTGCAGCTGGTAATGGAGGCACAGGAGTGGATGAAACTGGCAGCCACAGAGAGCATAGGGGTGGGAGGGAAAGGAGGTTGAGAAAGTAGATGAAGAGGAGCCCAGGAAGGGGCCCCCAGATGTGGAGGGGAAACGGGGGAGCAGGAGGGGGGGGGCAACTGAAGCAATCAGTGGAGATCAGGGCTGGAGAAGGGCCAGGGTGGGGTACACGGAGGGCCTCCGTGGGAAGGGGGGAGCAGATTGCCAAAGGGTGACAGGAGGGAAAGGAAGTTACAGAATTTCCAGGACCTCATGTTGCAAAGCTCTCTGGTTCCTGGGTGTGCAATTCTGCGGCTATGGGGCGCTCTGGGCAATTACTGCTCATTGCGAGCTGGGAGAGAGGATGCTCTTTCCTTACCTCGAAGGGCAGAGCCCCCTGAGAAGGAGGAAATACAGTCTGCAAGCCCGCTCACCTGCTTTGCCCCCAACCCCCACAAACACTCATTGGTCCCATTTTGGACACTGGAGATTCACAGATGAATGTAACAGTCCTTGACCCACAGGTGCCCCTGGTACATAATCCTTTACCAGGAAGGGGTAGCAAGTCGACACTCCGAGGGACTCCCACTTGCAACCCAGTCTTCAAAGAGCCATTGACCAGCTCTGCATGTTAGGTGGTGCAAAGAATCCAAAAAATGAAGAAAGCCCATAGAATCGTGGAGGTGGGGAGACAGCAGGGAGAATCAACCAAGATGCACCAAGAGAGGCTGCATTGATCTATGGGATCAAGAGGCAGGAGAGAGGAGGAAGACATGCCTTGGGGCTGAGGCTAGAGGGAGTGTGTGGAGGGGCTAGAGGCTACAGAGTAGCTGCAGGGTGGGGAGGATGGGGGAGGAGAAGGGGGTTAAGAGAAGGGAAGGTTGGCATTCCTTTTTAGTTCCTACCTGGAGGCAGTACTGATTTTCAAATAGAGCCCCTTGCAGACATGGGCAGCCTAGAGCCATGGCTTTTCTTCTGGTTATATTCTCCCCACCACCACCCCACCCCACCCCCCACCCTCCGCTGTTGGTACCCTCAGGAAAGTCAAGTTCTGGCAAGTCTAGGCTGTCAGAACTGCAGTCAGGGGGGCCCTCCTTTCCCAGGGCAGAGTTTTAGAGGCAGTGGTATCATAGTAGCATTAAGAGGTAGAGGGAGACCCATGCAGGGAGAAGGTAACCTTGGGCCAGTGGCTCAGTTTCGTCCCCACCAAAATGTCACCCTCCTGAGCTCCTCACAGATTCTCCTACCCACAGCCTCTGTGAATTATTACTAGGGAGACTCTTGTCTCTTATCTCTTGTTCAGGGGTCTGCAAACTACGGGTTGAGGGCCACATCTGCTGCCTAGTTTTATAAATAAAGTTTTATTGGAACACAGCCACACCCATTCAATGATCTATCGTTTATGGCTGCTTTCATGCTGCAAAGCAGAATCCAGGAGCTGTGACAGAGATCAATGCCCTGCAAATCTTAAAATATTTACTGTCTGGCTCTTTAGAGAAAACATTTGCTAATCCTGCTTTTCCATGTGGAGTAGGGCACAGTTTCAGCCAAAAGAAGGTGGTGACATGAATTCTAGGGGGGTTTTAGCAGTCTCTGGTCAAGCAGAACAAAAACATAGAATGAAGATAGGGGGAATTTGCACTCTCTATAGGAATAAAATTTGCAACGTGTTCAAATTGAGTGGGTGTCAGCAACTAATAGAAAATGCTTCCTTCTCTCAATTCCTTCCATAAATATTTATTGAACTTTCAATTATATCAAGCTCTAGCTGAGTGCCTTTTTACAGAGAAAGAAACTGCCAGTCAGAGTGATTGGGTGAGTTGCCCAAGGGCCCATCCCTCTGCTCTCAGCATGGAATGCTCCTGCCTGAGGGTCCTGCTTCCCTCGGGATGCCCCAGCCCAGAGCTGCACTTGTGTCCTGCTAGGCTGGCTGGGTGTTGGGAAGACAGAAAGCACACAAGTTATTTTAGCAGTGAGAATTTAATATAGGAAATTGGTTGATCAGATCTTGAAGGACCAAGAAGCAAAAGGAGATATTGAGGTAACCAGAGATAGGAAGAGCTTCCTATGGCCATGAGAACAGAAGAGAGTAGGCTTATCACAACCTAGAAGCTTGGAGGAGATGAAGGGGATGTTGCTCAGCTGGGATTGGTGCCTCAGAAGCTTGGAGAACGGCCCTCAAGGAGTTGGGACTCAGAACTTCAGCCCTATGAGGAAGGGGTGGGGTGAGGCTCATCTTGAAAATGTGAAAAAAATACTAGAATTATTACTGGAACCCACTATGGCTTCCAAGGCGGTGCTGTTGGGTACAGTGAGCAAATAGAAAGGAGCAAATGCCTTCCTCTCCATCCTTCTGGTCTCCTGGGAGTAGCCGCTATTGACAGAAATGAATGGGAATCAGTCAATAAAGCAGAAATGTTGTTTGGAGACCCAACACCAGCACCAGAAAGCTGAGCACGGAAGGTTTGGAGCTGAGACGAGATAGTTTAATAACCAGTCCAGAGGCTATGACTGCATTTAGACAACCAGTGTTTATAGACCTGGAGCCACAGTCTCTGAGCCAGTGTGGACCTGGAAACTAAGCACATCTTCCCGATACACTGGCTGGTGGGAATGTAAATTGGTACATCCCTTTTGGGAAACAGTTTTCTTATAAAGGTAAATATGTACCTACCATATGATTCAGCACCTGACTTTTATTTATTTATTTTTTTATTTTTTTTTAAAATTTTTTAGTGTTTTTATTTATTTCTAGGAGAGAGAGAGAGACAGAGAGACAGTGCAAGCAGGGGAGGGTCAGAGAGAGAGGGAGTCACAGACTCTGAAACAGCCTCCAGGCTCCGAGCTGGCAGTCAGCACAGAGCCCGACGCGGGGCTCAAACCCACGAACCATGAGACCATGACCTAAGCGAAAGTCGGACGCTCAACCGACTAAGCCACCCAGGCGCCCCCAGCACCTGACTTTTAGATCTTCACCCACGAGAAATTAAATGCATGCTCACACAGGCCTTAATGCTTGAATGTTTTTTTTACTTTATTTTTTAAATTTATTTTGAAAGAGAAATAAAGAGCAAGTGGGTGAGGTTCAGAGAGAGAAGGAGACAGAATCCCAAGCAGCACTCCGCACTGTCAGCACAGAGCCCCACACGGGGCTCGATCCCACGAACTCTGTGAGATCATGACCTGAGCCAATGTCAGGAGTCAAGAGTTGGACGTTTAACTGACTGAGCCACCCAGGCGCCCCTGTAGTAGATCTGTTTTTAATACCCCTAAGCTGGAAGCAGCCCTGATGCCTATCAGCTTGTGAAAAGAATAAGAAATCGTGGCATATCCATATAATAGAATACTACTTGGCAAAGAAAAGAATAAATTACTGATGTACCCATCAAACATCGATGAATTTCAACAGCCTTCTACTATGTGAAAAAAAGCCAGACTCAGAAGACCACGTACTCTGGTTCCATTTGTATGACATTTCAGAAATGGCAAACAGAATGGTAGAAGGCAGATCAGTAATTGCCAGAGCCTAGGGCAGGGAAGGGAGGAGGGTGGTTACCAAGAGCACGACTCTTGTCCCTTTCCGGATCATGGAAATGACCTATGTTGTGGAGTGGTCACTACCTCATTGTCAAGACCCACTGATGTGTACACTTTAAGTTGGTGAGTTTCATCGTATGTAAAGGACACTTGGTAAGGCTGATTTTTAAAAACTGAACCAGAGGGGCGCCTGCATGGCTCAATCGATTGAATGTCAGACTTTGGCTCAGGTCATAATCTCACAGTTCATGGGTTCAGGCCCCACATCGGGCTCTGTGCTGACATCTCAGAGCCCACCTCAGATCCTCTGTCACCCCTCCCGCCCCCGCCCCTCCACTGCTTGTGCTCCCTCTCTCTTACTCTCTCTCTCCCAAAACTAAATAAACTGAATCAGAAAGCTTTAGTAGGGAGCACTTAGTCTACTTACTCCCAATGTTACCTCCTAGGAACCACGGCCCAAGAGGCAAAGAGATCTTTAAAAAACATTAATCAGATTACATCACTCTATTTAAACGCTGCAATGGAATTTCTTTCTTCTTTGAATGAATGCCAGAGGATTACTGTGGCCCACGCGTCCATCCGCCCTACTGACCCCAACACTTGCAGGGACTGGAGCTATGGTATAAATGGAGGCCCGCATACTGGGTCTGTGAACACATAAAGCTGAGATCAAGCCAACAAATGCCACTACAAGTTCTGTCTTCCCTCGACAGGTAGACCCTTATGGAAAGCTGGGAGGCCATGTTCAAATTTCGAATTTCTTGGAGTCCTTGGAGTTCTGTGCAGCAGTGATGGCACAGAGAGGCAGACCCTGGCCACAGCCGCCCCTCCTTCTGCCTTTCTGCCCTGACCTGTGAGGGTCCCTTGTGAGGCCTCTGGGGACATTTGCGTTTGTAACCCCTTGGGGGGCTGAAAACAGCCCTGGGCGCTGAACCAGGGAAACTACGTTCTTCCGTATCTCCCAGCTTCTTCCCAAATTGTGCTTTGCTCTGTATGCATGTATATGTGTGTGTGTGTGTGTCCATGTGCATGTGTGTGAGTGCACGTGCCTGCATGTGTATGCATGTCTGTGTGTGAGCATGTGTGTATGCGTGCATACACATTTATGTGTGCATTTCAACAGCAGCGTGAGCTCATTGAGGGCAGCGACAGCGCCAGATTCCTCTCCGTATCCTTTATACTGCATATAAAGGTATCTATCTGTGTGCAGAGTGGATGCTAACTGAATGCCCATGAAAGAAATAAAAAAAAGAATGGGGGCCAGTGCAACACATTTAATAAGTGTGTTTTGTTTTGTTTTTTTTAATTTTTTAATCTTTATTTTTGAGAGAGAGAGGCAGAGTGTGAGCAGGAGAGGGAGACACAGAATGAGAAGCAGGCTCCAGGCTCTGAGCTGTCAGCACAGAGCCAGACCGGGGGCCTCGGCTCACGAACCACAAGATCACCACCCTAGCTGAGGTCAGAGTTCAACCGACTGAGCCACCCTGATGCCCTGATAACAGTGTGTTTTGAAGTCATCCAGATTTAAAGTCAAAATATCACCATGCCACTCACTCACGAAGTCACTTTGGTTCAGTCTCCTAATCCTGTAGAGCCTTGGGTTCCACATCTCCAGAGTGAGCATAAAAATATGACCTATTTTGGGGCGCCTGGTTGGCTCAGTCAGTTGAGTGTCCGACTTCAGCTCAGGTCATGGTCTCACAGTTCGTGGGTTCGAGTCCCGCGTCAGGCTCTGTGCTGACAGCTAGCTCAGAGCCTGGAGCCTGCTTTAGATTCTGTGTCTCCCTCTCTCTCTGACCCTCCCTTGCTCATGCTGTATCTCTCTCTCAAAAATAAAATAAAACATTAAAAATATTTTAAAAATATATGACCTATTTTATGGGGGTAGGTGTGAGGATTAAGTAGCAATAACCGCAGCTGACGTGTACTGAGCTGGACTTTGAGCCAGGCGCTTTACAACTCATATACTGCAATTTTAGGGTGGAGGGACGGTTAAACCGTAACTCGGGGCATCTCAGTGCATCTTTCTGATCATAGCTCACAATTTGACCCTCTGTTCACGCTACTGAGTTTTTTGGACATTTCTCCTGTAGGTGGCGCTGCAGAGCAGGAACCGGGATGCGGAGTCGCGGCGCCCCCTGGTGGTCTGTTTCCATCCACATTTTGACTAACTGCAAAGCCGTTTCCATAAAGTCAAGTGCAGTGAGAGTGGGTTAGATGAATGTGGGGGAGAGTTTAGAATTTAACGTGGTAACTTTTAAGACACAAAGAAGCAAAAGTGCCCACGGAGACATAGACCGAGAGGGCTCCAATCCATACCAAGCACATTATCACCAATAGTAACAACATTAACATCTGTAATTTACGGATTTACCTTCTGCGCGCCGGTGCCGGCCTTGTACTGAGCACTTGGCATTCGCGGTCTTATTTAATACCCCTCCAGAGAGCATGTATCACGGGAATAATTACTTTTATCTGGAACCAGGCACACGCTAGGTGTCTAGCACGTAACGTGCTCGATACATTTTAAAAACAATGAACAATGGGGGCGCCTGGGTGGCTTAGTCGGTTAAGCGTCCGACTTTCGCTTGGGTCATGATCTCGCGGTTCGTGGGTTCGAGCCCCGCGTTGGGCTCTGTGCTAACTGCCAGCTCAGAGCCTGGAGCCTATTTCGAAGTCTGTGTCTCCCTCTCTCTCTGACCCTCCCCTGCTCACGCTGTCTCTCTCTCTCTCCTAGAAATAAAAATATTTAAAAAAAAAAAAAAGAAAGAAAAAAACAATGAACAATGTAGTAATCCTAGGAAGCCAATAGCATCTCCACTTGGGAAAATGAACTGCCGGTCAGCCACAGGCCGGAAGAGCCAGGGCACCTGAGCTCCAGACCCAGCCCTGCTGCAAACCGGGGCGCCAAATAGAAGGCAGAACCTTCTGCCTTCAGCGAGCTTGCTGTCTCATTGGCTTCATCCACAGCCTCTGTCTTCAAATACCTCTCCCCAGGGCTGCCAGGGGTGGCTATTTATGGCTCAGGGAGAAGGTCCAGTGAGGCTCCCCTCATAAATTAGAGGGAGAGACACATGTGGGTCAAGATTGGGGAATTCAGTGCGTGAGGGATCCCCAGGAATCTTGCTCAGTCTAATCTGGGATTTTCCTTGTCTTCCCTAGGAGGCCCGCTGACTCAGTCAGCGGCATTTGCCGAGCGCCCATGCAGGGTTCCTGGGGCTTTTTCTGGTCCTGCCTCCTCCCCAGCCCCTGCCTGTCACTGCGCCCCGTTTCCCACGGCCCGGGGCTCTCAGGCCTGACCACCGGCTCCTTGGAGGAGGTGTCCCTCATCTCTGAGCCCAGGGCTGTGCTTTATCCTGGGGACACCAGCACTCGAATCCGTCATGGTTGAGAGTCCTGTGCATTGTGTGACTTTTAGAGGCAGCCCTCGGTCCCATCCAGTCCTCTGGGAATCCCTCGGGGGTGGCCTGAGTGTCTTGAACCCTTCCTGGGAGACGTGGATCTGAACGCAAGCTGGCTGTGTTTCGTCATGCCGCGATGCCCCTTCTCGAGCGCCCCCTACCTATTGGTTTTGAGTTCTTGAAACTGTTTTTCTTCTGGCATTTCATCCTCTTCGTCACTGTCACACTGTCACTTAACTGTCATTTGCTTCCCACCGTCCCTAGCAATTTTCTTCCCGTATCACATTCTCCGGGCCGTTAGGTTTGGGTTTGAGCCCAGAGTGACCTGGGGAGGAGAAGGCCTGTGCCACCTTCTTCTAGGAATGAACTGTCTGAGCCTCAGTGCCGGGTTGGGAGGCGGCTACCGGTCTGGATTGTTCAATGACTCTGATTTGTTTACTCACAGGCTGGGAAGGGGTGGTGGAGGTTATCAGAAGTCAGTCCTCGATACACGCGAGAGGTCACATCAGGCATTTCTTTGTACCTCCCCAGGAAGGCTCGAGAAATACTTGCTTAATGGAATGTGTGAAGCGCTTGGCTCCCTCTTCCTGGCTATTCCCCTGCCTCGTTCTCCGCCCCTGCAGCAGCAGCAGGATGGAAACCTTCTGCTGACAGAGTGTCTGGCCTCAAATTACACCGTATCAGAGCTTGGGCATAAAATTAGCAGCAGTGTTCTGTATATGAGGAAGCCAGAGAAATACCTGTATTCAGCAGAACCACGGGCAGGGAAGGAAGGATCAGGAGAGGGAAGAGCTGGCCCCCCACTGCCCTGGGGCCTTCCCTGGACAATCTCTCTCCCCCCCCCCCAACTGCTCACCCTCTCTTTCCCCCTCCTCCCACTGCAGAGGCTGCTGCCCGGTGGCTGAGTCAGGACCACAGGAGGCTTCTTAGGGTGGAGGGAGCGGGGCGTGGGAAGGCAAGACCTTAAGAAACCTGAGAAAGTGAACTTGAGGGCTTGGCCTTCCCGAAACACGCCTCCCCACCCACCCCACCGCCCACACACGCACTGAAAACTATGAACAGGAATAAGAAATTCCGTGTCTAGGTACTTTTCATACATTTTCCTCATTAATTCTTGTTCAGTAAGGCTGTTTTACAGATGGATAAAGAAAGGATCAAAAAGGGTGTATCAGCTGCCCACGTTCCCGTTATAAATGCATTCGTGTTTACACTCATTATGTGTCCACTTAGATCCCATCATCTCCATATGGCCTCTCACCACGATGCACTTCACTGCATGCTTTAACATTTTCTTTAACATTTATTTTTGAGAGAGAGAGCGCGTGTGTGTGCATGTGGGGGAGGGTCCGAGAAAGGGAGACAGAGGATCTGAAGCGGGGCTTGAACTCACACACCCACCGTGAGATCATGACCTGAGCTGAAATCGAGTTGGCTGCTTAACCAACTGGGCCACCCAGGCGCCCCAACACTGCGTGCTTTTGTGTGGACACAACATAAACATGCTCACACTTCCCTACACTGGGTTGGATGTGTTTACCTACACACTCATAGGCACCCCTAGGTGTTTCCAATCATACGCATAGGATGAGACACACAATCACATGCCAGTGCCCTGTCACACTTGCTTGCTAAAATGGTCCCTTCCTGTCTTTCCTGACCAACTCGAAGCCAGCTTCCTCCTGACTCCAGCCATGGCTGAGTGCTTGCAGCCCTTGGTGCTTCCAGACACTTGTCACGTCTGCCACTTCACCCTGTCCCGATACGATGCATTTAGTTGTTTCATCCTGTAGACCAGGAGCCCTGAGACATCTTGAAGTCTTCGTTTATATTATTTCTAGTTCTGCAGGTGTGAATCTTCAGCGTGTTGAGTCTATGCTTTCACGGTGTAGGTGTTCTTTACAGAATTCGTAATTTTGATCTGCGAGCTCATAGGCAGTTTTGTTATTGCTTCTACAGGTTCATGGGCTCCAAACTATTTTGATGTAATGCCTCAGCTTGGGATTTCCACACTGTGGGGTTAGCTTGGATCCGGGCCTCACGTCAGTGCATGTTTCAGGCTTGAGGCTCTAGTGTACGTATCCCTTGTTCGACCCATGACCTGGGAGAGTATCTCGATTCCTAGGGTGACACCAGGCGGATAGCTGAAAAATTCTTTTTTTTTTAATGTTTTTTATTTCATTTTTTGAGACAGAGAAGGAGACAGAGCGTGAGCAGGGGAGGGGCAGAGAGAGGGAGACACAGAATCTGAAGCAGGCTTCAGGCTCTGAGCTGTCAGCACAGAACCCGATGCGGGGCTGAAACCCACAAGACATGAAATCATGACCTGAGTTGAAGTCGGATGCTTAACAGACTGAGTCACCCAAGTGCCCCGTAACTGAGAAATTCTGTTCCTCTAAATCAGTTCTGACACCTGGTTTCACACTAGTCAGACTTGACTTCTTGGTAACAGCAGGAAATGCAGCCCAGATCTAGTCCCAGATCAGGCATTAAAATCTCAGCCCCAATAACCCATATTCACCCTTAGTTTTCCCATAGAGTGGGAGGCACCAGCCCCCCTCTGTGACTAAGTACTCCCTCTCTTAGAACCTGAACATTACACTTTCTTCCTTTTGAGCTGGGCTCCATATGTTTAAAATACTAAAAAAAAAAAAAAAAAAAAAAAAAAAAAAAAAAAGTTTTCCCCATCTTTTTTCATATGTCTGGAGTAGGATGGGAAATTTCAACTTGGTTTCACTCTGCTGTCTTCTCTCTGTATTCTAAATGCCTTATTCAATAAATAGTTGTTGATTGCCTCTGTTTTTCTCCTTTCTTGTCCTCTCCTCTGTCTTTCTCCAACTGCCCCTGCCCCCCAAGCAGAGTCCATAAAGGATCTTGGTTTCAGAAGAGCTCTTGGCTGGATGAAGATGCAGGGCTGTGGAACTGAGCCCAGAGAATTTCCCTCCTGGGGAATGGGGTTTCACCCTAAACTCCATTTGGGGCAGAAGGTCCCTTGGGGTGGCTGGGCGGAGCTGGGACAAGGTTCAGAGGAAGGGCCTGAGGCTACCAGCTGCCCTCTTTTCTAGCAGCCAGACAGTACTTGGGATCCTGAGAATGGCTCCTGCCCCCCATTCCTTTGTCTGGGAGGTAACAAAGGGACTGTGGTAGAAGATCCTGGCTCTGGGTGCCACACAGCTGGCTCTGTCCCCACAGACCCCTGTCCCAGTCCTAGGAGCCCTGACATAGCATGGGCTTGGGGACAGATGGAGTCAGAAGGGCCCATTCTGTGATACCCATGGATGGCGAGGCATGGAGGCCTCCCCATCTACATCCTCTCTCTGCTGTCTCTCTGCTTTGTGTCTGCAGCGCATGACTGAGTGTTGGGCGTGAATGAGATGTGTTTGTGTGTAAGTGACAGGTTGGGGTTCCTGGGTGAGGCTGTGGATTTCCAGAGAGCTCCCTTCAGAATCCGGTAGCCACACCTGTTAGTGGAGCCACAGAATCACCCTGAATCTCAGCTGAGTGCTTTTGCCCTGTGCTAGGCGCTGTGCTAGCCAGGAAGACGGTTGTTAAATGTATAAACACACCGGCAAATATGAAATCGTAATAGTTCTGAACGCTCGGAAGTAAAAGTACAGGGAAGTGGGAGAGAATATGACAGGAGGCACTTGATTTAGGTGAAGGGTCAGGGAAATTCTCACTGAAGAGGTGACTTCCAAGCCAAGTTCTAAAGGAGGCAGGGAAGAACATTCCAGTAGGGGAAGAGCATGCATGAAGGCCCTGAGGGGCAGGCACCTTGGAACATTCTAGACGCTCCAGTGTGGGAGTGTGGGAAGGAGAGAGCCAAGGAGGGGGGACCGGGGAAGCCAGCAAAGTCTTCAGAGATTTGGAGGCAGAGGAGGCTGGGAGTCTGGACTTTCTCCTTAAGTGCAAGATGAAGCAGTGGAAGAGTGTAAGCAGGGAAAGATGTGATCAGGTTCGTAACTTAAACTCACCATGGTTGGCAGATCCAGAAAGGACCGGCTGACTGTGCCAGGCCTGGGGATCTAGAGATGTGGAAGGTGTAGCCCCGAGCTCCCGGGGTAGGGGAGGACAGAAGCATAAACCGACCCTCACACTCTATATGACAGGTAACTGAGTGCTTACTCTGTTGGGGAAACCGGGAGGCTTCTTGGAGGAGGTGGCATTTGCCCCAGGCCTGAGGGGTGATGGAAGACAAGGTAGAAGCTGGCATCCCAGGCCTAGGGAATAGTTTGGGCAAAGGTTTGGCAGTCCAGATCAGAGGGTTTGGTGTGACGAGCCTGAGGATAAGATGTCACTCTCCAAGTTCATGAGGCCCCTTGGTGGTTGAGGCAGCGCTGGGATGCCGTCTCTGATCAAATGGAGCTCTCTGATGCCCGGTGGAGGACTGGCACCAAGAAATCCTATCAGGGAAGGTCTCAGAGCCCCAGAGTCAGTGGATTCCTGCAAACCCAGCATCCGAGGGTGGGCACTTCCCCAATTGCAGTGCAGCTGGGGGGGGGGGGGGAGGGGGGGGAGGAGGTG
>NW_027529624.1:6437303-6441975 GCF_008692635.1 Crocuta crocuta
GTGCTCGTGGGGGGGGGGGGGAAGGGCGGGGAAGAGGAAGTGAGGGCCAGACCTAGAGATCCCAGAGGCGGAGCCTCTTCTAAGGGAGAGAAGCAAGGGAGGGGCCTCCCCTGGGAGGCCTCCTGGGAACTCCCTGGGCCAACAGCAGAGACGCAGGGTGGCTAGAGGTGAGAGGTGAACGCGGGCGTGGCCTGGGCCTGGCTGGGTGAGACTCTTGCTGCCCAGTCCCCGGGAACACTGGTGGCCATGGCCGTGGCCCAGCAGCTGCGGGCTGAGAGGTGAGTGCAGGGGCGGTGCCCTCCCCGGGCCTCCTCACTGTTTCCCAGCAGGCCTTGGGGCACAGAGGCCTGACCCTCCTGCAGCCCCTTATCAAGGGCAAAAGTTAAGAGGCTGGAACTGAGTCAGAACCCGAATGCTCAGCAAGGCAGATTCTTAGAAGGGTTTCAAAGAAGCTTCCAGTTTTTGCTCACTTCCCTCAGGCACGGATGAAAACACCGAGGCTCAGAGAGGGGAAGTAACTTTCCCAGGGTCACACAGGAGTGTCGAGTACGGCCAGGATCAGGTGTCTGGGGGCCCAGGCCGGGCTCGCTGCTTTGCATGGCTTTTCATCTTCTGTTCAAGCAGAATCACAGCATCCGGCTTCTTCCTTTTTACCCAGAGCTTGGCAGCCTCAGTGCTCTCTGACGGCTCGCCCGGTTTCCTTCTTCTGCATAGTCCTTAAACCGCTTGCAGGAAATCCTGTACTCTCTCATTTGCTTTTGTCTCACTGACTCTTCCGTTAGAAGTAGGCTCCATGGCATTATTTGTCCCCTGATCACTGCTGTACCCCCAGAGGGAGACCCCGACCAGTACAGACTAAATGCTCAGTAAACGCGGCTCAGTGAGTGGATCCTTGAGCTGGAGAATGTCCTGAGGTCCTTCTAGTCCAATCCCATCATTCGACAGATGAGAAAAAACAAGGGCCACAAAGGGTCAAGTACTCACTCAGGGTCACATGCAGCACGGCCTGGTCAGGGCTTCGCCTCAGCTCTCAGCAAGCCTGTGCTCTGAGCTGTGCAGGACCTGGGGACATGGGGTTTGGCTCCTGCCCTTGGATTGGAACAGCAGGTGACATCAGGAAAAAAAGCACGCTAACCGTGTGACGGTGACGCAAGAGTGTCGTTGGAGGTCGGCTGGGCTTGTCTGGGGTCAAAGCGGGCAGCAAAGGGTTCACGGCGGAGTCTGGGGTTACAGGTGGAACTTTCAAAGGCTGCAGGTCAGAAGAAAGCATGTCAGTGTGTGTGTGTGTGTGTGTGTCTGTGTGTGTCTGTGTGTGTGTGTGTAGGGAGGGGCCACAGGATGCTTGCAGTGCGGCTCCAGAAGGCCTTGGTGAGCCGGAGGGGAGGGCCAGGGCTGGCTTGTCCCACCAGATTCCCGCCACTCTTCCCCACCGGCTCTCACTGGAGCGGAAGCTGAACACACAGGAAGTGGCTGCCGTGTGAGGCTCATGGCACTTCCTGTTTCTTGGGGGACAATGTGTCAGAAGACAGGACACCCCCCAAGAGCTGCCCACCCCCAGACTGTGCTCCCTTCCTCTCATGCTCTGTTTCTGTCCAGCCACCCTTCCCTCCCCCAGAGGAGGAAGGGGCGCCCGCCTCCCTCCCTTCATGTGGCCATGAAGCCAGGCCCTGGGCCCCCCGCCGGTCAGGTGCCCTGGACAGGCTGTGTCTGAGGCCAGCGCAGAGGACACAAAGGGACAGTGAGGGGACAGCAAGACTTCTTAAGGCCTGAGACATCCAAAGCTGGAGACGACTGCCTTGGGGTAGCGAGAGGGGTTCCAACAAACATGTTTTGAGCACTTACTGTGTGCAGGAGCCACAAAACCCAAGCTAGCTGCCCCGCCCCCCCGGAAGTCTGTCCAGGCCTCAGCCCCTCCCACCCAGGATCCAAAGTGGACTTTCCGAGAAAGACATGAGTGCGTATGAACCCAGAGCATCTCCCGGTCCCAGGAGGCCCTGGGGCGACTTCAGTTTGGAGGGGTCCTGGGTCGGGGATCTCCGGGGGGTGGGGGGGGCAGGTCTTCTAGGATGGCTCCCAGTCACCTTCTCTGCCCACCCCCATCCCCGCCTCTGCCCTGGTGCACAGCTTCCTGGCTCAGCCCCCAGCACGCAACGGGGTCACTTGCTAAAACACAAGACACGGGAGCGGCCCTGGGTAGGGGCACCTGCTGTGTGGCCGGCGCTGTTCTGGGCACTGGGGGTGCAGCAGTGAGCAGGCCCCCTGCTTTCGCGGGGGTTCTCAGGCTGGGCTCCTTACAGATGAGACCTCCTGACCCTCCAGGGGTCCCCGATTAACAGAGGGAGCAAGGAGCCCAGGCACAGAGGGGAGTCTTCCCAAGGTCCCCGCTGGCCATGGCGGAACAGGGATTCTGAGGGTCACCTTCCCCCCACACCCTCCCGCTCTGATCCCCATGCCCTCCCAGCGTGACCCCCTTCCTCGCCTGTGCCCCCCCTACCCCCAGCGCCAGGCACAGGACCTTCGTGATGGGCCCTGCCTGTCTCGCTGGCTCTGTCTCTCCTTCCTCTCTGGCTCCCGCTGTGTCTTCTGGCTGCACTCAAACTGCCCCTGCCCCGAAGTTCCTTGAACTTGACCCTCTCTTGCATGCCTAGAGCCTTGGCACTCAATTTCCCTTGCCTGCTGTCCTGTAGCCAGCTCCTCCTCGCTTCTCCCGCAGAGCCAGCCCCACTTCCTCTGGGAAGCCCTCCCTGACCACCCTCGATCTGAGCAAGCTGAGCCCTCGTAAAGCACCCTGCTTTTCTCCCTCGGGGACATAAGTCCCATCTTTGAAGTGCCTGCTTGCCACGCTCTCTTGCCCACATCACTACTAATTCTTGGAGGGAATATAATAATGCCCGGCTCTGTTACAGCTCAAAACACCGTGTGCTTTTCTCTCCCAGTCTCTCTGAGCATTGACATGACATCATTACTTGGTTAGGCATCAAACTCCTCCACTTAGCCATGAGACCTGGGAGTCAAGGGGCGCCTGGGTGGCTCATTCGGTTTAGCTCCCGACTTCGGCTCAGGTCATTATCTCATGGTTTGTGATTTTGAGCCCTGTATCGGGCTCTGTGCTGACAGCTCAGAGCCTGGAGCCTGCTTCAGATTCTGTGTCTCCCACTCTCTCTGCCCCTCCCCTGCTTGCACACTGTCTCTCTCTCTGTCTCTCAATAATAAATAAAAATGTTAAAAAAATTAAAACAAAAAAGAAGAAGAAAAAAAAGAGAGAGAGAGAGAGAGAGAGACCCAGGAGTCAGAAGCCACATCCTAAGGTGCTTAGAACAGTGTCTGAGCTCCGTGAGGTGCCAATGAGGGTTTGCTATTATTATCATTGCTGTTGCTGTTGTTGTGATTATTACCTCAGATGGGGAAACTGAGGCCGGGAGGAAGGCTGGGATTTGTTGAAGGGCCTGCAACGAGCTGGTGGGGCAGCAAGTGAGGTGCAGTGTGGCGGTGTTTGGGAACAGAATTCTCGAGCCAAACAGTTTAGGCTCGAATCCCAGCTTTTCGATTTCCTTGGGCAAGTTCTGTAACCTCTGTGTGCCTTGGTTTCCCCATCTGTATAAAAGGTGGCAGAAGGGCACATGATCGGGAAACAGATGAGCATAGTTATGATCACCCAGGCTTCCCGATTCCCTGCCCGGAGCCATGTCTATGCTCTGGTTCCTTCCTGTGCCCTGCCATCGTACTGCAGATGAGTTACCCATGAAACCCACAGCCTCGAGGGAGAAAGTGGGGGCAGAAGCTTCTCCCAAGGGTGTTGGCCGTGGGGAGCATGTGTGGAAACTGAGTGGGGGGCGGGGCGGCCACTGGTCACTGAGTCGCTCAGGGAGTGGCGGGGATTTCCTCTGTCTGCCCATTGCCACCCTGAGTCACCCCCTAGTGGCAGCCACCAGCGTCCTGAGGTAGCCAGAAGTCCCCATGGGGACCCGCGGCAGCTGGGACTGGGTATGCAGACTGGGAAACCCATCTCCTCTGAGTGCTCCGCCCCCACTCCCACCCTGTCCCCCAGCTGCTCTGAGTTCTGTGACCTCTGGCTGCCCTTCCTCTGTCTCCTTGCCTGTCTGTTTTCTCTTCCTCCACTTGTCCCTCTCACCCCCCTCTGCTCCTGGATTGCTTTTCCAGGGACATCACAGGCACGTGGCTCTCCCCTCTCCCACTCCAGCAAAGACCCCACCCCTAGCCCCTCTGAGCTCCAGAGCCACACCAGCTCTTGCTAGACCTTGACCCGGCAGCCCAAGGGACTCCCAAATTAGCATGCCTGGGACTGAGTCCACCAACCCTGCCCCCCTCCCACGCATCCTCGTCAGAATATGGGTGACACATGGGTGTCACTCTAGTTGCTGCCCTTTCGTTCACCTCCACATCCAAAGAGTCCCCAAACCCTGCTGGCCATAGGCCAGGAATGACTCACAAGTTGGTAGTGTGTCTGCTGGAAATGTATAAGGCTGCTGGGCACAGAGGAACTGATGGGTAGCTCACACACACAGGGGCTTATTTTTTTACATACCAAGGAGTCCAGAGGTAGACCACCGCTGGTTCTGCAGCTCGATGACCTCAGCGCCAAAATCCCAGAATTCCTTTGGTCTTCCTCATGGATGCAATATGGCTGTCGTGGGTCCACGCAGCACACCTA